>NW_019945797.1:72072-73825 GCF_002910315.2 Salvelinus sp. IW2-2015 | reverse complement strand
AGAGAGAGAGAGAAAGAGAGAGAGAGAGAGAGAGAAAGAGAGAGAGAGAGAGAGAGAGAAAGAGAGAGAGAGAGAGAGAGAGGGAGAGACAGAGAGAGAAAGAAAGAAAGGATAGAAACCCTGAGAAGGTTCTAGTTTAAAGTAGTATAAAATACATATCTTCAAACTCTAATATCAAGCTTACACATGAAAAGAAGAGGAAGAGTCTACACCGTGACAGTGAAGCATGTGTAGCTACGGTGTGTCTACACCGTGACAGTGAAGCATGTGTAGCTACGGTGTGTGTCTACACCGTGACAGTGAAGCATGTGTAGCTACGGTGTGTGTCTACACCGTGACAGTGCAGCATCTCTCTGAGGGGGGAGGGAGTGATAGAGAGGACAGAGAGGGAGCAGAGGTGGTCTTCACTGAAGCCTATAAACCTACAGGTCCTGAAAAAAACAGAGCTGTTACAAAGAGATGAACAACATCGTATATATATCTGTCATCGTGTTGAAATCCTGATCTCTGAAAGATCGATTCTACCCTCATTTTAATTTGTCATTAGAAACTAATCATCACAGTAATAATAATGGCACAAGCTTATGCCAATGATTTAATCCCACTTCTGGGAAGGAACTGTTTATTGCATCACTGGTCAGACGTGCATAATAAGTGTCAGAATGATATTAGTAGCGGTGACATGTGGTCAGAGTTCAGGTGCTGTGTTCCACTTCGCCCCAGTCAGTCTGAGGAGGAGAATTAGCCTGGGGCTAACAATAACTCAGCGCTAACACAGACACCCGGATGGGCGTATCTGCTCTGCTACTCTCTCACTAGCTAGACTCCCAGGAGGCATGTCCTAACCATGTCCCTCTTTTAACAGGGTGAGAGGGCAGCCTCAAGTCATAGACATAGCATCTTATCCATACAACACAACGGCTAAACACACACTTCTTCATACCCTGCTGAGACTGGACACACGTGTAACAGACTGACAGGGAAACATCTACTTAGACGAAGACATAAATGGCAGTGGGTTAGTCTCCTACTGTCTCCCACAAAAAAACTAGACTTGTCATTATTTATTTACCCTTTATTTAACTAGGCAAATTAGTTAAGAACAAATTTTTATGTACAATGACAGCCTACCGGGGAACGCTGGGCCAATTGTGCGCCGCCCAATCACGGTCAGATGTGATGCAGCCTGGATTCAAACCAGGGACTAGTAGTGACACCTCTTGCACTGAGATGCAATATCTTAGGCCGCTGTGCCACTCAGGAGCACGTATTTGTCTTGTCGAGGTAGGTAGGGTAACACTCCTCCCAAACTGTAGAGAAATGTGTCAGCACAGCGACCTCCCGTCATCGGGACTCCCTGAGAGAGAACCACTGAATGTAGTCACAACATCACCTCGACATCTGGTTGGTGTTCATTTGCTTTGGTTTCTTGAAAACACAAACTTTGGTTTCCTTTCTTTAAGCAGTACATTATTATGAAAGGGCCCTGAATGTGCTTAGCTTTGTGTAGAGTCGTCTCTGCTAGCTGGGTTTGTTATTGTTGTACGGCTGCTACTGAAGTCTCTGTTGTTCTGAGTGTGTTGTTCTGTTTGTGTTGTTCTGTGTGTGTTGTTCTGTGTGTGTTGTTCTGTGTGTGTTGTTCTGTGTGTGTTGTTCTGTGTGTGTTGTTCTGTTTGTGTTGTTCTGTGTGTGTTGTTCTGTGTGTGTTGTTCTGTTTGTGTTGTTCTGTTTGTGTTGTTCTGTGTGTGTTGTT
>NW_019945797.1:65734-67531 GCF_002910315.2 Salvelinus sp. IW2-2015 | reverse complement strand
CAGGGAGGGAGGGAGACCACTAGTCAGGGAGGGAGACCACTAGGCAGGGAGGGAGACCACTAGTCAGGGAGGGAGGGAGACCACTAGTCAGGGCGGGAGGGAGACCACTCGTCAGGCAGGATTTTTATTTATTTAAATGTAACCTTTATTTAACTAGGTCCTTGTTAACCTGCACGTACTGATTACTGCATTCTACTTGCAAGCCTACAAATTAGCACTCAATTAATGCACAGATACAGATATTAAAATATCAAGGTAGTTTGACACCACTAATTGAAAAGAGCGGACAAAATGTTTTGATTTGAAACAAGCTGGAGTGTGGGTAAGAATGGGTTCCAGACATGGAATAGAGCTGTTGTTGAGCAGGCTCTAGTGAGAGATGTCTTRGAGAGAACTGCCTCCTTCAAATCACCCCAGGCCCCAGCACCTTACCTCCCAGCCACAAGCCTCAAGCCACCCCACAATCCCATACACACACATACACACACATTGCCCCTAGTGGGTTGTGGCGTCTCCGCTGTGAACCTGAACGGTGGGGTTGGAGAGGAGAAATGAATCATTCAACACGGTAAGAGACTGTTAAAGCCGAGGAACGTTTTAACGGCTGGCTGGAGGCCTGAAATACACTAAACCTCCTTCCACCCAGCCTCAGGAATCCCAGCTACGCACCCAGAAGTAGAGAGGGGAATATCAATGCACACAAGAGGTGTTGCTTCCAGAGAGACTGGCGTACATTACTGGGATGTGTCATTTATGTTTTAGTCATTCCTGGCTTCTGTCAACACTTCCATCATCTGCTTCCAGAGTACTTAGAAAACAAGAACCCTACCAGACTAAACGCCCTACCAGCCAGCCTAACAGCTCTACCAGACTAACAGCTCTACCAGACTAACAGCCCTACCAGACTAACAGCCCTACCAGACTAACAGCCCTACCAGACTAACAGCCCTACCAGGCAAAAAACCCTACCAGACTAACAGCCCTACCAGACTAACAGCTCTACCAGACTAACAGCCCTACCAGACTAACAGCTCTACCAAACTAACAGCCCTACCAGACTAACAGCTCTACCAGACTAACAGCTCTACCAGACTAACAACTCTACCAGCATAAATTGGTCTGGAGAAGCAGCACAGTGACAATGACAGAAGCATTTAGGTTCTATTTAACAGGCAATTCACCAGGCTCAGATGGGAAGCACAGTGTTGAGACAGAAAAACAACCAGGACACCTTTCACCAATCCTCCTGTGTTCGGACGAGGTGAACTCAATGCCCCATAAAACACACACACACACACACACACACAAACACACTAGATTCACACACTAGAGGACTGTCGCACAGCGACACACAGCCGATCAAACCAAGCACAGGTCAGCCAGCACAGCACAACACACTAGCGGCGCACACACAACACATCACTAATTCAACGACATCGGACACAGTATCACACAACACACACACCAGGCCACACATCACACAGGGTCACATCACACACTCTCAAGGAAGTGGAACGCAGGCGTGTGTGAGAGTGGTTTTGACTGTGCAGGCGGCGTGGCGTAGCGGATCAATTCTTCAGTCCTTCAGCGCTCGTTGGCTTGTACCCTGGGGACGTTGGTGTCGGGAAGCTGGGACTCAGCATCCGATTAATTTCAGACAAGGTCTGGCGTTTGTGCTTATTTTTGGAATTGCTACGGTGATTGAATAATTAAGTGCATTCGCACTGGCTGGCACATTGTTTCTCTCTCCTGCTGCCCCTCCGCGTCGCTCTCTTTCACCGTCCGTCCTCCTTCTCT
>NW_019945797.1:54067-65162 GCF_002910315.2 Salvelinus sp. IW2-2015 | reverse complement strand
TCCTAATCCTTCCCTCCTCCCTCTCACCTCTCCCCCTATCTCTCACCGTCGACTCTTCTCCTTCTCTTCTCTCTCACCTCCTCCCTCCTTCTCTCTCACCTCCTACCTCCCTCCTCCTCTCTCACCTCCTCCCTCCTTATCTTATGCGTTGGTGGCCAGGGAAGGATCTCTTTGTTTGAATGACGGCCCACATCAACTCAATGTTGAGTTGTACAATACAATACAATACAATACAATATATTTAGTCCATGAGTTAGCGAACAGTGCTCCGTTCTCAACACCCCTAAACAGCAGACCTCACACGTACAGTTGAGACGAGGTTCAGGCTGGGAGCATGTTGTTATGGGTTAAGGGCCTTGCTCAAGGGCCCAACGGTAAGGGAACGTTTTGAAGATGTGAACCCAGCAGCCCTCCAGTCCAACTCCTTAGTCGCTGGGCTACATGTATAACTGGTTCCAGAGAAGAAGAAAAAAATAATGACTTAATCTGTCAAAATGAAGACAAAATGCTATGCAGACGAAATGATTATGTATTAGAAGAACAACTTACATGCAGTTGTTGTCTGGAGCAACCACAAGAGAGATGATTTAATTCTAATAGTTCTGGGTAACTGCCAGACTGAGCATAACATAGATAGATTACTAGTCATGTAGTGACTACTAGGCTATCACCACTATGTATTATACATCATTTATACATTAGGGTTGGGCTGATATATGATTCATTTGAATATTGGGATATTTCACATTAACAATATATCGTGAAGTTCAAGACTATGTTTATCGTGATATGCAAGACTATACTCTATTTGAACTTTACAAATCAAAACCGTACAGTATCATCAGTAAGGATGTATCAACATGTTAAATGAAGTCTACATGAATTAACTACGCCTTATTTTTTTTTACCATACTAAGATTATTTAATCAGAATGTGACTTGAATATCGTAAATACGCAACAACAACAACCAAGAAGATCTAGTCATTAACGGTGCAAACCGATTACATCGGATACGGCTATACTTTAGTCAGCAAGTCTCCTAACGCCTTAATGAAACATCGGCTAGTCCACTCAATTGACTCCACACCGACATACTGAAATAAAATAAACAATTAGCTAATTGCCAATGTCAGGCTAGGTCTGTAGTTCTATTTGGTATCCCATTATAAAAAAATTACTTTTATTTTAAAGAGTTTGTAAAGTGGCGAATTAAAGTAGCCTCTCTTTTTCTATTTAGCTAGCTAAGTTAGTTTACCACAAACGTGCTCAAATTCTAATAATGTTTCTACTTCATTTATCTAGCCTATAGTTTATCATATGACTATGACTTCATAAATTCAATTAAATAGACAACTTTGCTTACCTTAATGCATTGAGAAAGATTGTGCTCATTGTCATCACTGGGCGGCAGGTAGCCTAGTGGTTAGAGAGTTGGGCCAGTAACTGAAAGGTTGCTAGATCAAATCCCGAGCTGACAAGGTAAAGAACCTGTCATTCTGCCCCTGAACAAGGCAGTTAACCCACTGTTCCTAGGCCGTCATTGTAAATAAGAATTAGTTCTTAACTGACTTGCCTAGTTAAATAAAGCGCTGGAGTTACTTTTTGAATGGCAGTTCAATTTTGAATTGACCAAAGGGTTCTATATACTGTATAACCCCTTTTTATCTAAGAGTGTATGATTTTATTAAACACAGTATTTCCTTTTGCTTCCAGCTAGCATTTAGTTTGTATTAACCTTGCTGTTTGCCACTCAGACCTCGGCGACAATGTGAATTGAATCTTCCTCTTGCCAAAGAGCGCTAACGGTGTCGGACGTCGGCGAGACATTTTTCTGACCAGGCGAAATCATGTAGCAGCATCATTAATATGGATGTAAACTAATTAAAAGGGAATGTTTTTGTTAGCATTGATTTCTAACCTTTAGAATCTTTTGTAGTAAAGGTTGTTCATCTTGTCCAAATAACCAAAAATGGGGGGGGGGGGAGACTGTCACAAGGAAAACAGAGAAGAGAGTGAGAGTGTGAGAGACACAGACGAGAGAGAGAGAGAGTGAGTGAAAGAGAAGAGACACAGAGCGAGAGAGAGAGAGAGAGAGGAGAGAGAGAGAGGAGGAAGAGAGAGAGAGAGGAGAGAGAGAGAGAGTGAGTGAAAGAGAGAGGGAACAGAGAGAGAGAGAGAGAGGAGAGAGAGGGGAGCGAGAGAGAGAGAGAGTGAATGAGAGAGAGAACGAAGGTGAAAGAGAGGAGAAGAGAGAAAGAAGGAGAGAGAGAAGAGAGAAAGAGAGAAAGAGAGAGAGAGAGAAGGGAGAAGAGACAGAGACGAATGAACAGAGAGAGAGAGAGAGAGAGAGAGGGAAGGGGAGAGAGAGAGAGAGAGAGAGAGACGAGAGAGAGAGGGGGGGGGTAGAGGAGGACTGCACAGAGAGAAACAGAGAGTGAGAAAGAGAGGAGGAAGAGAAGTGAGAGGGGGAGAGAGAGGAAGTAGAGGAGGCTGTAGTTTGAACCAGCATATACGTACTAGTGGTACTTAGTTCCTACAGACCCGGTTTCCTTCCAGAAAAGTGAGGGAAACAAAGAGGAAAAGAGAGAGAAGCAGAGAGGATAGATAGAGATATATGTATATATAATTGGGAGAGAGAAGAGAAAGAGAGAGGGTGAGAAGAGAAATGAGACGAGAGAGAGTGAGAGTGAGCGAGTGAGAGAGAGAGGGAGAGAGAGAGAGAGAGGAGAGAGGAGAGGAAGAGAGAGAGAGGAGAGAGAGAGAGAGAGAGAAGATAAGAGAAGAGAGAGCGAGGAGAGTGAGAGTGAAGATGAGAGAGAGGAGAGAGAGAGAGAGGAGAGAGAGAGAGAGAATGAGAGGGAGAGAGAGGAGAGAGAGAGAAAGAGAGAGGAGAGAGAGAGAGAGAGAGAGGAGAGAGAGAGAGAGGCGAGAGAGCGAGAGAGAGAGAGAGAGAGAGAGTGGGGCGAAGGAGGGGGTAGCTGGCTCCAGGCCTGTTCTGAATCTGATGCTTTGGTAGTGAAGTAAACCACTGAGGCTGACTGAGCACTAAACACAGGGCATGTCAGCGCACTGCAACTGGCTCCAACTGTCTCCTCCTCTCCTCAACACCAAACTCAGTGACATACAGACACAGAGTATACGCTCATTCAACAAGCAAAACAGCCTTATACTAAACTGGGTTAACGCTACAAGTTATAACATCACTTACATATCTGGTTAATAACCACATACTGTAAGTAACCACCATCCTGTACGTACAAACCCTACTGGTTAAGTAAACCACTATAAGGTGGTTAGTACAGA
This sequence comes from Salvelinus sp. IW2-2015, assembly GCF_002910315.2. Classification (NCBI taxonomy): domain Eukaryota; kingdom Metazoa; phylum Chordata; class Actinopteri; order Salmoniformes; family Salmonidae; genus Salvelinus; species Salvelinus sp. IW2-2015. The sequence goes on along the minus strand of NW_019945797.1, from coordinate 61,858 downwards.
GGGGGTAACAATATATGGTTAGTAAACGAAAGTGGTGCAGTACAAACAATAAGGCTGTAGTACAAACAAAGTACAGATAAACAACTATACGTGAGACAGTAAACCAATAATGAGTAACATAAAATAATTGTACAGTAAACACACATAATGGTTAGTATTACCACTATACTATAACAGTAAGCAACATAACGTAAAACACATATGATTAGTAACAATATACTGTAAGTAATACATTAGCTGGTTAGTAATACATATAAGGTCAGTACAACCATTACAACGTAGTAAACATTTTATAACTGTACAGTATGAAACACCATACTGTAAGTGACATACTCACATACTGTAGTAAACACATATCTGTAGTCAAAACATACGGTTGTACAGACATATATATGGTTAGTATAAACTATACGTACAGAAACGAATACGTAACTAAAACAATATACTGGTTAGTACAACCTGAGTGTAACGTACAACACTATGTTAGTACAAAATATGGTGTAAACCAGCATATGTCAGTAAACTACATACTGTTAGTAAACCAAATGTAGTAAACATATAAAACTGTACAACACTACCTGTAACATACAACACATTGTAAAGTAAACCTTACTGTAACAGTACAACAACATACTGGATTAGTAACACCAATGACTGTGCAACCACATACTGTCAGTACAGCCAATAACTGTAACAGTAAAACCACGTTATATGGTTAGTTAAAAATACTGTACAGTACAATATAATGTAAGTAAACACTATAGACTGTAAGCCACCATACTGTGACAGTCACAATATGAAGAAACACATATACTCTCGTAGTACCACATGACTGGGTTAGTAAACCACCATATTGTACACCATAGAGTAGTACATAGTAAACAGCATATTGGTTATACAACTATACTGTACAAGTCAACACTATAGCTGGTTGTAACATATACCTGTACGTACACATACTGGTTAGTAAACAATATATCTGTAAGTAAACACATATGTACAGTCAGCACCATATGGTTGGTAAACAATACTGTAAGTAAACCTATACTGTACAGTACAATCATACTTGGTTTGATACAACCACGATAATGGTTTAAACCGACAACTTGGATTGTGAACAAATACTGTAAGTAAATAATGTACAGTACAAACCATACTGGTTAGTTCAAGAACTACTGTAAGTACAACCCAGCCATAATGGTTAGTATATCCACATACTGTAAGTCACACCATACGTAGCAGTAACATATACTGTAAGTACAACCACCTATACTGTACAGTAAACCATAACTGTAAGGTACAACCCCATAACTGGTAGTATAAACCACAATATATTAGTAAAACAACATACCTGGTTAGTACAACCTACATATGGTTAGGTAAAACAACATACTGGTCTTAAGGAAACCATAACTGGTTAGTACAAAACAATACTGGTAGGTACAACACAATACACGGATAGTAGAACACCATATCTGGTTAAAGTAAAACTCCATATGCTGGTTAGAACAACCACATAACTGGTTAGTAAGAACACACTACTGGTTGCTAAACCACCATAACTGGTTGTAAACCATATGGATAGTAAAGAGCTACTGGATGTAAACCACTATAACTGGTTAGTACAACCACATACCTGGTTCGTAACCCACTACTGGGTTATGTAAACCATATATCTGTAACAGTACAACATATAACTGGTTAGGTAAACCATATCTGTTCATAAACCATACTGGATTAGTTAAACCACATACTGGTTGTACACACTATACTGTACAGTACAACCCTATAACTGTTAGTACAAGCATCTTGGTTAGTAACACCATATGGTAGTAAACAAATACTGGTTAATTAAACAACTATATCGTCGGTAAACGACTATACTGGTTAGTAAACCATATGATGGTAGTAAAAGCTTGTGTATGTTGCAGAGATTCAGCTACTTTCTTCAGAAAGACATCACAACCAATAAACTTTTTGTCTGGTCTAATGATTTTGTTTGTTGTTATTCCTGTATCAGGCGTGGATAAATGTGGGTTCTTGTGTGGTGGTGAGTGGCAGACAGACAGTGAAGCCCCCAGTCAGTAGTCGCTTCGTCACAGAGCAGCAGTCAGTATTCCAGAGGTCAGCACCCTGGAGTGTCATCCACAGCTGTGTAGTTATTTAGGCCAGACGTGTGACACCGGCTGATGTTGACTGTGGCCCGGCGACGCATCGGTCCTGAGGGCTCTGTCTGGTTCAGCCAAAACACTGAGTCTGAGACAGTAAGCGCGTGTGGCGGTGAACAGCTTGTGCTCTCGCTAGGGACCTGATTATGATGTTGACCTGTGGTGTTTCAGTTTCACGTGTGCCTGTGGGCTGTTCAGTTAAACTGAGAGGCTGACGAGAGCTGCAGGCAAGCAGAGAGCCAGGTAGGTAGGTGTGGAGGTAGGCATGCAGGCAGCAGCAGGCAGGAGCGCGGCAGGTAGGTAGGCTTAGGTGGTAGGTGTAGGTAGGTAGGTGGTGGTAGGTAGGCGTAGGCGTAGGTAGGTAGGGTCAGGCAGGTATGGCCAGGTTAGGAGGTAGGGAGGCAGGCAGGTAGGGAGGTAGGCATGGTAGGCAGTGAGGGAGGCAGGCAGGTAGGGCGGTAGGGAGGTAGGCCAGGTAGGCAGGTAGGCAGTAGGGAGGTAGGCAGGTAGGGGGAGCAGGACAGTAGGGAGGATAGGAGGTGGCAGTAGGGAGGTGTCAGTAGGTAGTAGGCAGGTAGGGCAGGCAGGACAGGTAAGTGCAGTAGGGAGGTAGGCGGATAGTGGAGGCGAGCTCGAAGTGGTAGGCAGGTTAGGGAGGTAGGCAGGGTGGAAGTAGCGAGGTAGTGGGTTGCAAGGTAGGCAGAGGCAGGAGGAGCAGGCTAGGCAGGTAAGGGATGTAGGCAGGGTAGGAAGGCAGGCATGGTAGGAGGTAGGTGGGGAGGGTAGGCAGGTAGGCAGGTATGGGGGTGGCGGTAGGGAGGGCAGGCCATGTAGGTCAGGTAGGCAGGTTAGGAGGTAGGCAGGTAGGGATGGGTAGGGAGGTGAGCAGGTAGGAGGTAGGGAGGGAAGGTTATGCAGGGAGGGTGGCATTTAAACAGTACACTATGTGGTAGTAGCCATCTAAACGTGTCTCCGAGGACCTTTGAAGCCCGGCTGTATGTGAGGTGAGCATAGAAAACTGAATGTTAAGCCCGGGTTCCAACGGCAACATCTCAGAGACAATAGATGTGTAGCATGACAGTACATGTTGTGAGGTAACGAAACAGTATTGGATTTTCTTCTCTTATAAAAATATTAACACATGCATACAACATCCCCACAAGGAACCCACAAGCACACCAATGATCAGCATACTTTACATTGGTCAGAGAAAAAAAGCACACAAATGATCAGTCATACTTTACATTGGTCAGGAAAACAAACTCCAGAATGTTTGTACTTGAGAGTTGTGGGAGTTACCCGGTGAACACCCGCCTGTTCTGTTCTAATGACAGTAAATAATGAAACCACACTGCAGAGCATTCGCTGCCTGGCTGGGTGGTTGGGGGGCAGTGTGTGTGTGTGTGTGTGTGGTGGTGTGTGTGTGTATGTGTGTGTGTTGTGGTGTGTGTGTGTGTGTGTGTGTGTGTGTGTGTGTGTGTGGTGTGGTGTGTGTGTGTGTGTGTTGTGTGTGTGTGTGTGTGTTGTGGTGTGTGTGGTGTGTGTGTGTGGTGTGTGTGTGTTGTGTCCGGCCTGACAGGTACAGGCAGTGTGGTACACCAGCAGCTCATTCTAGGCAGGCAGGCTCTGGGTCAGGCTGGGGAGGAGGGGTGTGTGGTGAGACACACTAATGGCGTGGAGTGAGAGGCCTCTGTGCTACAGCACGGGGGCCAGAGTCCCAAAACACAGCTCCATAACGGACCAAGAGGCTACTTTTACCATCCCACCAGTTGGAGCAGGGAGGCCAGCCTGTGGCCCGGCCGGAGAGGGTGGGGAGGGTGAAGAGGCTGGTGGTGGTAGTGGTCTGGAGGGGGAACCATACGAATCCTCCACCACTGGACCAGATAGACCCTCTTTGTATACACGAGGAGAAGAAAACAGACACTGCCTTATGACATCACATCCTGATCCTGAGGTCTTGTTTTGACTGTATTGATATGTTTATTTGAGGAGAATGTTTGAAGTACCCTTGACTAGTTGAAGAGACCTGGTGTGTGAGAAACTAGAGTGTGGTGTGGTGTGTGTGTGTGTGTGTGTGTGTGTGTGTGTGTGTGTGTGTGTGTGGTGTGTGTGTGTGTGTGTGTTGTGTGTTGTGTTGTGGTTGTGTGTGTGTGAGGTGTGGTCAGTATTGAACTGGAGGAAAGCTCAGAATATGAACATCCGTGGGGAGTTGATGTTTTTCACAGATGAGATAGAGCCATTGTCTGTCTGTCCAGGGACAAGATGGGGACGGGGATGACCAAGGCCTGGCCTGTTTGTTGCTTTAGCGTAAGGTGATTCTCTGCCGGAAGGTGAGGAAGGAAGGGGCAGACGGAGAGGTTGGCGGGTGGAGGGTGTCAGGCAGGGGTGAGGAGAGGGGGAGAAGGGGGTGGAGAAAGGCACATCATGTGTGGAACATGTCCTGTGGAATGCCGTTTCCCCCAACATTCACCGCCCTGGCTCCTGCCCTCTCTCCCTCCCAGCCCCCATCCTGATCCTTTGTAAAGAGCCGGCCAATGGGAGTACAGTCACCTTTGCTCATATACAACTCTAACCTCCACATGTAGCCTGCAGGACCTCAGAAACTGGAACACAAAACCAGCTCAACTTTCATACAGCAGCCAGCCAGGGAGATCTGGCCTGGAGAAAGGAAAGTCTCTATTTCAGACAGAATTAACTGAATCGATGTGTGGCTCGCAGTTAAACCGAATTAGCATTGAATGTAAATGTCTGGCTATTAATGGCAGAAACAGTGCAGTCAGATCCTAAATGAGATAAATGAATAAAACATTTTCTCTCTGTCTCTGTCTCTGTTCTCTCTCTGTCTCTCTCTCTCTCTTTCTCATTTTTTTCTCTCTCTCTCTCTTGTTTTTCTCTCTCTCTCTCTCTTCTCTCCATACTATTAATATTCTCACACGACACACACACACACCCACAACACAACACACACGCACGCATACACGCATGCACACATGCGAGAGAGCTGTGAGAGCTGACACAAAGTCAATGGCATGAATAATTCACAGCACTCCCCTTCTCCAAACCACGGCTGACCTTTCCCCGCAGGAAGTGGAATCGAAACACAACAATGGGCCTGGAGCTGGTTCAGAGTAAGGACCATAAAACAGAATAATCCAATCATGGCTAAAACTCATATACCTCACCTATAGCTGTCTTTCTGTTAACGCTCAGTTCAGAATAAATATAACCAAGTCCTCAGAATGAATATAGAAATCTCTAACCAACAACCACAAGTGTTGGTATATATCATGATGAACCGTGTATGACTCAACACCTGCCCTTACTGAATCTCTTCCATAGTCTTTTACATCATGTTTACAAAACGTCCACACTTCGCACGGGAAACCACTAATGATGGAGCCCCCGTCGTTTCTTCCCATGCACTAGTATTATATGGATGTATATTAGGGTTGAATGGTGGATACCCGGTTACCGAGATTTACCGAGATTTACCGCCCAAAACCACTCCCTTTCCCGGGATTAACGACTGCGAGAAACCAGTAAATTATAATACATTATTTATATGAACAACATGGCGTGAAATGGAACTGTTCAATTATATGTGATGTCTAAATCTGTCTTCTCTACGGCCTCTGCATGATGAATCATCAACACTCAGGGTGGGGACAGACACATCTCAGTATGGAGCGCAGTTCACAATGCATGTAGATCTATCACCTCATGCTAACTGTTTGTATAGTGACAGGTAGGCCTACATTTGCTGCAGCATAGCCTATGCTGCAATAATATAAAGATCGAATACGCGTCTAATTTATCCATCTCCATCAGACTTACTTATATTTTGTAAAGATTTTATAATTATATATTTTTTTAATTGCAGTTGCAGAGTTTAAAAAAAGCCTAGTACTTGAATATCGTTGCATTAAATCAGAGCACTCTTTCGCAGTCTCTCTCTCCATCTATTCCATTTAAATTGCATCCAAAATAGATAATCCTGCTCTAGACTGATATATAGCCCTATATATAGATGTCCTAGCCTTCCTCTTTCAGGTAATACATTCAATGCAGTATTAGGCTTATGTTTAGCTAATTTATGATGGATTAATAAACGTCTAACTTATAGCCTCTGTCTCTTGTGAAATACACAAGCACCTGTGCTCCACTGGCCTCTCCTTTAAAAAACGATGGCTCTTGAAGTCCCATGCAGGAAAAGCTAGAGTAGAACTAGCTTGCTGGACATTATTTTTTAATTTTTTTAGCATTTCTTATACCAATTGCAGCCAATTGGAAGGTTGGAAAGAAGAGAGAATGTGTGATGGCGGTAGACTATAGCAGTTAGTATTCCTTCAGACCCATAACACATTCAATCTTGGTGAAGAGAAGGGAAAGCCTTCTGCATCTAACTGTAGTCCTATATTATTCAAGGATGTCATTAGAAGGATGAAGGACAACGAAACATATTTCATTTAACTGTTGAAAGTGAGGAAGAAACAATAGAGAGAGAAAGAGGAGGAAGGCTAACAACACTTGAGGAAATAGGAAAGGTCATCCTAGTAATTATACAAATAGGCCCTATTATATTTCAAAATTAAATTCAAATTTGCGAGCCTATTCTTGTAACTGTAGGACATATGCACCAAAATGGTATGTCTCCCTGCTTTATCATGGTTTGAACTATGTGCATAATTCCAGTCCATAATTCCAGTCCATAATTCCAGTCCATATAATACAGTATAATACAGTACAGTAACACAGTTCACACTAAAAAAGATTAGCCTACTGGAGCTAGGTTCATTTATTTACCCAAGAGAGCATATGGTAAGCTACATCTATGGGCTTTCTGTTTTTCTGTTGTGCAGTAGCCTACATCATATATGTATTTGTTAAAAGGCTTTTTGGGCCTGGGCTCAATAAATGTATTTAATATATGGCTCAGGTTTGACTTTTATTTCATTTTATTTAACCTTTATTTAACTAGGCAAGTCAGTTAAGAACAAATTCATATTTACAATGACAGCCTACCAGGAAACAGTGGGTTAACTGCCTAGTTCAGAGGAAGAACGACAGATTTTTACCTTGTTCGATCCAGCAACCTTTCGGTTACTGGCCTAGCGCTCCAACCACTAAGCTACCTACCACCCCTGCACTCTAACCACTAGGCTACCTGCCCCCCCCCCCCTACACTCTAACCACTAGGCTACCTGCCTAGGAGGCATAACCTGCCACACTACTAACAGACTCTAACCACTAGGCTACCCCTGCCCTACACTCTAACCACTAGGCTACCTGCAACCCCTACAACTCTAACACACTAGGCTACCTGCCACACGCGTCTACACTCTAACCACTAGGCTATCCTGCAACCCCATAATGCTGATTCAACAGCTCTAATCAAATCAATCTAAATCTAATCGAAATCCAGACATATTTATATACTTTATAAGGCTTCATGATACTTTTGAATACCGGCACCCGGGAGAGAAGGCGATTTATTCTCGTGCAAAATATCAGGAAAATAATCAATCCGTAATGTATATGAATGTCATTAGGTGATACATTCTAAGCAGTCATTAGTGTGTGTGTGTGTGGTGTGTGTGGTGTGTGTGTCGTCCGTTGTGTGTGC
>NW_019945797.1:49287-54042 GCF_002910315.2 Salvelinus sp. IW2-2015 | reverse complement strand
CGCGTGCAAAATACAGGAAAAATCAACCTAATGTATCACATGAAGTACTATTAGATAACATTCTAAGCCGTCTAGTGTGTGTGTGTGTGTTGTGGTGTCTGCGTCGTGTGTCGTGTGCGTACCGTTCGTGCCGTGCGTCGTACTACGTGTGCCAGTGCTGCGTCAGCGATTTCGTGTGCCTTGTGATGTGATGTGATGCCAGTAGGTAGGAGTTTTTGAATGTACAGACAGGTGTGGGTAGATTGAGCCAAAGTAGTAGGCATTTGAAGTGAGTAACAGCGTGTTAAGTCAGATTTGATGCCAGGTAGGTAGGAGTTTTAGTGGCAGCATCGCTGTAGCAGTGGATGTGATGCGGAGGTAGGATTTTTTGCGAAGTGTCGTACAGGTGTGTTGGAAAAAAGAGTAAGATGTATTTGGGAATGGTACAGGGTTGGAGTAGGATGGTCGGATTAATGTGATGCGGTTGTTGTTGTGAACACAGCAGTCAGTGAGGCGCCAAGCTCTGTGATCTCAGCTGCTGATGAGAGCTAATGAGATTAGTGAGAACCCGGATGTTGTGTGTGTGTGTGTGTGTGTGTGTGTGTGTGGTGTGTGTGTGTATGTGTGTGTGTGTGTGTGTGTGTGTGTGTGTGTGTGTGTGTGGTGTTGTGTGTGTGTGTGTTGTGTGTGTGCGTGCGTGTGTGGTGCGTGCGTGCGTGCGTGTGCGGCGTGTGCGGCTGCGTGCGTCGTGCTGCGCGTGCGTGCGGTGCGTGCGTGGCTGTGTGCGTGCGTGCGTGACTGCGTCGTGCGTGCTGGCGTGCGTCGTGGTGCTGCGTAGGTGTGTTCATGTTCAGTTCATGTGTGTGGTGAGCCAGCTATTATTCAGACAAATTAGGTAGTGGGCCTACAAGAAAAATATGGGATACCTCATTAGATTTTTCTAGTCTGACATTTTTCCTTTTTTGACCAATAGAAATTAGAGTTAAATATGACACCGCTCTGGCAGAATGTGAACTTGAAGCAGAGTGACTTGAAACCATCTCCCCTCTCTGACATACATTCACTTCATCCATCTCTGCAGCTTCTCTACTGTAGCCCCAGAACTCCTGAGGATGTCAATCTGAGCTAGAATTTGAAGAAGTCTGACATCAGTCCACTGCAGTAGATAGACCAAACTAAGTTGGAAATTTCCTCATAATTTCTATGCATTTTACAAGCTTTAACACAAAGAAAGCTCTTGGTGGCCATAAATCAGATAACGTGTGAACTGTGAGACCTGCACATCTGTCAGGCAGGGCCATGTCACCTCCGTCAGGCACCCACACAACGGGCCAGCACTGGACAGGAAGTGACAATCAGCTCCCAGGAGGAGCGCTTCCTGTCTGCCCATTCTTCGCTGGAGACAAAAAAAAAAACACAGACGATCAGCAGGAAAACATCAGATCACTTCCAACATTCCTCTCCACACCTACACACACACACACACACACTCACACACACACACACACACACACACACACACACACACACACACAACACACACACACACACACACAACACACACACGCACACACACACACACAACACACACACCACTGCAATACACACACACGTTTAGTGTTAGATGCTTATAGAAGAAACCACAACCACCGGCATCTATTTTTAAAAGACTCTATCCCAACCATTTGGATATCAAAACTGAGATTTGCACACAAATTGTGTTTTCAGAAAGTATTCATACCCCTTGACTTTTTCCACATTTTGAATTTAAAATGGATTACACTTAGATTTTGTGTCACTGGCCGAGTCACATAATAAAAGGTGAAAGGACTCACTCTATGTGCAATAATAGTGTTAAAGATGATTTTTGAATGACRACCTCATCTCTGTAACACATACAATTATCTGTAAGGTCCCTCAGTCAAGCAGTGAATTTAAAACACAGATTCAACCACAAAAACCAGGGAGTTTGTCCAATGCCTCGCAAAGAAGGGCACCTATTGGTAGATGGGTAAAAATAGCAGACATTGAATATCCCTTTGATTATGGTGACGTTATTAATTACACTTTGGATGGTGTATCAATACACCCAGTCACTACAAAGATACTAACTCAGTTACCCGAGAGAAAGGAAACCACTCAGGGATGTCATCATTAGGCCAATGGTGACTTTAAAACAGTTACAGAGTTTAATGGCTGTGATAGGAGAAAACGTGGGATGGATCAACAACACTGTAGTTACTCCACAATACTAACCTACATGACAGAGTGAYAAGAAGGAAGCCTGTACAGATTAAACATATTCTGAAACATGCATCCTGTTTGCAACAAGGCACTAAAGTAATACTGCAAAAAAATGTGGCAAATAAATGAACTTTATGTCCTGAATACAAAGTGTTATGTTTGGGGCGAAATCCAACACAACACATCACTGAGTACCACCACTTCATATTTTCATATTTTATGCTTGTCATTGCCAGAAACAGAATAGAGCTCAGCACAGACAAACTCCAAGAGGAAAACCTGGTTCAGTCTGCTTTCCAACAGACACTGGGAGACAAATTCACCTTTCAGCAGATCAATAACCTAAAACAGGGTTTCCCACTCAGTCATCGGGACCCCTAGCACTACACAGCTGATTCAAATAATCAACTAATTATCCAGCTGTGTAGTGTTAGGGCAAAAACCAAAATGAGCGCCCCTTGGGAAAGGCTGACCTAAAACACAAGGCCAAATATACACTGGAGTTGCTTACCAAGACGACATTGAATGTTCCTGAGTGGACTAGTTCCAGTTTTTTTTTTGAGTGGCCTAGTTAAATTAAATCGCCTTGAAAATCTATGGCAAGACTTGAAAATGGCTGTCTAGGAATGATCAACAACCAACTTGACAGAGCTTGAATAATTTTTTAAAGAATAATGTGCAAATATTGTACAATCCAGGTCTGTAAAGCTCTTAGAGATTTACCCAGAAAGACTCACACAGCTCTTAGAGACCTACCCAGAAATACTCACACAGCTCTGAGAGATTTACCCAGAAAGACTCACACAGCTCTTAGAGATTTACCCAGAAAGACTCACAAAGCTCTTAGAGACTTACCCAGAAATACTCACACAGCTCTTAGAGACTTACCCAGAAAGACTCACACAGCTCTTAGAGACTTACCCAGAAATACTCACACAGCTCTTAGAGACTTACCCAGAAAGACTCACACAGCTAAACACTTGGCGAAAATTGGGTGAAGATAGATGAATGAATAACATCATGACCCTCTCCATTTTAAATGAACCCCTTGTCTGTGTTCCTCTGGGCATCTTTCCCATTCACCATAACCTTAACCCTGTCTTTCCCATTCACCATAACCTTAACCCTGTCTTTCCCATTCACCATAACCTTAACCCTGTCTTTCCCATTCACCATAACCTTAACCCTGTCTTTCCTATTCACCATAACCTTAACCCTGTCTTTCCTATTCACCATAACCTTAACCCTGTCTTTCCCATTCACCATAACCTTAACCCTGTCTTTCCTATTCACCATAACCTTAACCCTGTCTTTCCTATTCACCATAACCTTAACCCTGTCTTTCCTATTCACCATAACCTTAACCCTGTCTTTCCCATTCACCATAACCTTAACCCTGTCTTTCCCATTCACCATAACCTTAACCACTGCAAATCTTAACCACACTTAACCACACCATAACCTTAACCACATTCTTCCACTGCAAATCTACCATTCCAGTGTTTTACTTCCTATATTGTATTTACTTCGCCACTATGMCCTTTTTTTTTGCCTTTACRTCCCTTATCTCACCTCATTTGCTCACATTGTATATAGACTTCACTTTAACCCTGTCTTTACCATTCACCTTAACCCTGTCTTTACCATTCACCTTAACCCTGTCTTTACCATTCACCTTAACCCTGTCTTTACCATTCACACCCTTAACCCTCTTCTTACCCATCACTCGTAACCCTGTCCTTTACCATTCACCCTAACCCTGTCTTTACCATTCACCCTATTCAACCCTGTCTTTTTCCATTCACCCTAACCTGTCTTTACCATTCACTCTAACCCTGTCTTTACCATTCTCACTCTAACCCTGTCTTACCATTCACCATTAACCTGTCTTAACCATTCACTCTAACCCTGTCTTTACCATTCACTCTAACCCGTCGTTACCATTCACCCTAACCCTGTCTTTACCATCACCATAACCTGTCTTAACATTCACTTAACCTGTCTTTACATTCACTCTAACCTTCTCTACCATTCACCTAACCCTGTCTTTACCATTCACCATAACCCTGTCTTACATTCACATAACCCTAACCCTGTCTTTACATTCACCTAAGCCCTGTCTTTACCATTCACCTTAACCCTGTTTTACCATTCACCTTAACCCTGTCTTACATTCACCTTAACCTGTCTTTACCATTCACCTTAACCCTGTCTTTACCATTCAAACCTTAAACCCTCTTACCATCACCTTAATCCGTTCTTTCACCATTACCTTAACCCTGTCTTTACCATTCGCACCATAACCCTCAACCTGTCTTTACATTCACCTAACCGCTGTCTTTACCATTTCACCTTAACCCTGTCTTTACCATCACTCTAACCCTGTCTTTACCATTCACACATAACCCATACCCTTGTTTTAACCATTCACTCCAGAAGGAAAGTGTGATGTTTGAGTGAAATTCAATACAATCTTCCACTCGACAAGTATCAACAGTGCACCGAAACCTGCTGCAACCACCGCAGCTTGTG
>NW_019945797.1:48562-49262 GCF_002910315.2 Salvelinus sp. IW2-2015 | reverse complement strand
TAACCCTGTCTTTACCATTCACCTTAACCCTGTCTTTACCATTCACCATAACCTCAACCCTGTCTTTACCATTCACCATAACCCTGTCTTTACCATTCACCTTAACCCTGTCTTTACCATTCACTCTAACCCTGTCTTTACCATTCACCATAACCCTAACCCTGTCTTTACCATTCACTCCTAGAGGAAAGTGTGTGATAGTGAGTGAAATTCAATACATCTCCACTGAAATATCAAAGGCCACCAGAACCTGCTGCACACGGCAGGCTGTGTCTGTTTTTAAAGAGAAAAACACTGGAACCCCCAGTTGATGTGTGATTGACAGCCCGTGTTCCCCCTCTCTCTCCACCTGTCTGCCTGACTTTGATTGACGGAACTCCACAATCTCCCGCCCTACACTGGCCCTTATCTCCGTAACAGGAGCTGGCTTCCTCTGCAACCCCCCACTCCTCCCCAATGGTACTACCCATCTAAGCTCCACAAGCCACGGGCGAAAGCTGAAAGGTCTCCCGCGGGCTCCTATGGAGGGGCCAGGGGCAACCCCCACCCCCGGGATGACACACACAAGCAGCCCCAGCAACCTCCTAGTAACCCAGAACTGAGCCCCAGAGACACTGCTGTCTGAACCTCTGAGCCCCTCAGCCTTGCAGCCTAGAACAGCCTGAGCTGAGCTGTGTGGTAGGTAGTATCTCTATCCTAT
>NW_019945797.1:38191-46341 GCF_002910315.2 Salvelinus sp. IW2-2015 | reverse complement strand
GTTGATGTGCCGAATAGATGGGAGTGATCAACCATGAGCTGAGATTCCCTCAAGAGTGGAGTGATTCTAAATGGGTTGCAGGGAATGAGAGTCGGGGAATTCGAGTCTATCACACCACAACACACATACACACACACACATACCCCACACACCTACCACACACGATACACACGTCGCCACACACACACACAGTCGCACACACACACACACAGACACACACAGTCGGCAGGACACACACACACACACACAGACACCACACAGTCGCAGACACACAACAGACAGACCAAACAGGACAGAATACAGACAGACAGAACAGACAGACAGACAGACAGACAGACCAGACAGACAAGACAGGCACAGACCAGACACGCACACACGCACACGCACACCGCACACACACCCAACACACTACACACACACACACACACCACACACACCACACACACACACACACACACACACACACCACACACACACACACACACACACACACACACCACACACACAACACACAACACCACACACACACACACACACACACACACACACACACACACACACACACACACACACACACACAACACACACACACCAACACACACCACACACACACACCCCACACACACCACAGACACACACAGTCCACACAGACACACACACACACAACAGACACACACACACACGCTACACACACACACAACACACAATACACAACACCACAACACACACAGTCGCACACCACACACACACACACACACACACACACAGACACACACACATGCCACGACACACACAGTCACACACACACCACACACACACGACACACACAGTCGCACACGCAGACACACACACACACCCACACACACACAACACAACCAGACCACCACACACATATCTGCGACAGCCATGGGCCACAAAATTACCTTGTGTGAGGGGGGTGAGGAGGTTTGAGAGAGGAGGGAGGAGGAGGAAGGGAGGGAAGTGAGAGTGAGGGGAGTGAGGAGGGGAGGGAGTGATGAGGAGGAGGGAGGGGACATGAGGAGGGAAGGGAGCGGCAGGGAGGGAGGAGGGAGGGGAGGGAGGAGGGAGGAGGGAACTGTGAGAACAGCTACGAGTTCCCTCGAATGCCCTATTTTAGGAAGGGGAGGGAAGGAGAGTTTGAGAGAGAGCAGGAGGGAGGGAGTATGTAACCGAGAAGGGGTTGGAGGGAGGAGGGAGGGAGGAGGGAGGGAGGGAAGGAGGGAGGGAGGGAGCGGAGGAGCGAAGATGTTGAGGAGAGCGAGGAGGGAGGGAGGTTTAAGAGAACGGGATGAGAGGCGAGGGAGGGAGGTGAGGGAGGGAGGGGAGGGAGGAGGGGGTTTGAGAGAAAGAAGGAGGGACAGCTCCATAGCAGGATAAAGACTCCATTCACCCTTATGATTCAAGCAAATTAATGTAAGAAGCATTCTAATCAGCAATTGACAAAAACATTCCACATCCGTAACAGCTAAAATGATCCACCCGGTATGACCTTCTTTTGTTTGGCACCAACCCCTCCCCTCATTGTCGTAAGGATTTTCATGCTGAAACCCTCATTTTAAAACACCAATGGTACTCACTAAGTTGATTGCGTTTATGATTATCATATGTATTATAGCTTTGTCATTCGCATATATATATTTATTCATGTTATTTAATGATTTAATATTGACAATCACGTTGATAAGTCCGAGATCATAACATATATATTTTAATTTTAATTAGGCAAGTCAGGTATAGAACAAATTTCTAATTTACAGATGACAAGCCCCTACCGGGGAACAGTGGGGTTAACTGCCTGTTCAGGGCAGAACGGCCATGATTCTTACCTCTCAGCTCGGTTGATGTCCGATCCACAACCTTCGGTCCACTGGCCCAACGATCTATAACCACTAGGCTACCTGCTGCTATAACCACTATGTTACTCCCCTCTATCCACTAGGCTACATGCCTCTCTAACCACCTAGGCTACCGACTAGGACCTGCCTCTCTAACCACTAGGCTACCTGCCTCTCTAACCACTAGGCTACCTGACCTCTCTAACACTAGGCTACTAACCTCTCTAACCCCAGCTACCTGCGCTCTAACCACAAGGCTACATGCCTTCTAACCACTAGGCTACTGCGCCTCTAACCACTAGGCTTAACCTGCCTTCTCTAACCACTAGGCTACCTTGCCTCTCTAACCGACTAGCTCCGTTACCCTGCTCTTCTAACCACTAGGCTACCTGCCTCTCTAACACAAGGCTACCTGCTATAGACCTCTCTAACCACTAGGCTACTTGCTGCTCTAACCACTAGGCTACCTGCCGATCTAACCACCTAGGCTACCTGCCTCTAACACACATAGCCTGCCCGATCTAACCACTAGGCTACCTGACGCGATCTAACCACTAGGCTACTCTAGCCGATCTAACCACATAGGCTACCTGCCTCTCTAGACCACTAGGCTACCATGCCTCTCTAACCTAGGCTACTGCCTCTAACCACTAGGCTACCTGCCTCTCTAACCACTAGGCTACCCCTGCCTCTCTTAACCACTAGGCTACATGCCTCTTAACCACTGGCTACGCCTCTCTAACCACTAGCTGGCTACATGGCCTCTCTAACCAACTAGGCTAACATAGCCTCTCTAACCCACTAGGCTACATGCCTCTCTACACTGCTACATCCAACCTAGGCCTACCTGCCGATCTAACCACTAGAATACCTGATGCCACCTGTGATAATCTGAGGTTCTCAAAAGAGGCCGCTAAATGTCTTGTGATGCGTCACATAAAATCTCTGGAAAGATACCAACGTTCTGGTAGTTTTAGACAAACGGTCTTAAAGACTAGTATTTGTTGTTGGCGTAGCATAATATTCAAGCATTGCTGTGCATATGATGTGGTCTGTGTGTTGTGTGTGTGTGTGTGTGTGTGTGTGTGGTGTGTGTGTGTGTGTGTGTGTGTGTGTGTGTGTGTGTGTGTGTGTGTGTGTGTGTGGTGTGTGTGTGTGTGTGTGTGGGATGTGTGTGTGTGTGTGTGTGTGTGTGTGTCGTGTGTAGTGTGTGTGTGTGTGTGGCTGACAGCCCGGGCCCTGTCAGACCATGGTGTGTGTAAGGGATACAAGTGAGCAGATGAAGCCTTTCTGCTCCCTTCACTAACATGGTTATTCTTCCACTGGACACACACCACCATGCACCACCACACACACACCACAACACACACACACACACACACCACACACCAACACACACACACACACACACACACAACACAACACACACACACACACACACCACACACACACACATTCCACTCCACTGACTCCTCCACAATACTCACGTACAGACTCCAGGACTGTTGATCTTGAAATCTGTAAGTACACATCATACCAGAGATTCACAAGGATTCTACAAATATCTGACCGATATTAAAACATCACAAGGATTCTAAATATCTGACCATATTAAAACTATCACAAGGATTCTAGAATATCTGACATATTAAACTATCACAAGGATTCAGAGTCTTGACCATATTAAAACTATCACAATGATTCCTAGGAGTCTCTGACCATATTAAAACTATCACAATGATTCTAGAATATCTGACCATATTAAAACTATCACAATGATTCTAGGAATATCTGACCATATTAAGAACTATCACAAGGATATTAGAGCCCTGACCATATTAAAACTATCACAAGGATTCTAGAGTCTCTGACCATATTAAAGATATCACAATGGACTCTAGAGTCTTCGACCAATTAAAGACTATCACAATGAGTCTAGAGTCTCTGACGCATATTAAAGATATCACCAGATTCTAGAATCCCTTATCATATTTTAAAACTATCACATGATTTCTAGAATCTGAACCAATAATAACAACTATCACCAATGATTTATAGAGTCCTATGACCATATTTGAAAACTATTTCACAATGATCTAAGAATATCTGACCATATTAAAAACTATCACAAGGATATAGACGTCTCTGACCATATCTAAAACGTATCACAGGATCGTGAGAGTCTCGACCATGATTAAAAAACTATCACAATGATTCCTAGAGTCCTCTGGACCATATTAAAACATACCAGGTCTGAATATCTGACCACTATTACAAAACTATCCTAACGTGATTCTAGAATATCTGACCATATTAAACATATCACAAGGATATCAGGAGTACCCTGACCATATTTAAAACTATCACAAGTATTCTAGAGTCTCTGGACCATATTAAAGATACACAAGGATTCTAGAGTTCTCTGACCATAATTAAAGATATCACGAATGATTCTAGAGTCTCTGACCATATTAAAGACATCAACAAAGGATTCTATGAATCCTTATCATATTAAAACTACTCACAAGTGATTCAGAATATCTGAGCCATTTATTAAAACTATCACAAATGATTTATATGAGTCTCGACCAGCTATTAAACTATACAATGATTCTAGAATATTCTGACCATATTAAACTGATCGACACAATTGATTCTAGAGTGCTTGACCATATTAAAATTATCACAAGGATTCTAGAATCCCTTTCATATTAAAACTATCACAATGATTCCTAGCAGTACTCGACCACATTAAAGATATCAAGATTCATAGAGTCTCTGAACCCATATTGAAAAGATATCCCAAGGGATTCTAGACTGACCTCGCTCCATATTTAAAACATAAACAACAGCTATTTTCTCTACACCTAAATTGCAGACTCTATTCCCGGGCTCAAAAGAAGTTGCACACTACTAAGGGAACAGAGGATCCCATTTGGAACGCGGCATACGGGAACATTGTCTGAGACGACAAACTCTGTCTGACCTAATTGTTCTCAAATACGGAATAAAATGAAGAGGTGTTTAATTAACTTCTTGGAACTATAGGGGTGCTGTTCCCGCATAGCATATTTGGCCCGTCTCCAAATTAAAAACCTGCCTCGTCTAAATTCTTGATCGTTACAATATGACATTTATTATTCTTATTATTGGATAGAAAACACTTCTTAGTTTCTATAAGCCGTTGGAATTTTGTCGCTGAGTGGTACAGAACAATATCTACAGCACTTTTCATGACAGGGCGTTCAGATTTCTAGAAGAATCTTTTACCCCTTGATCATGGAGTTCTATTTGTTAAGTGACAGTGAAATGCTTCGAAAGAAACCCAAAACACTGCCTACGTCCTTCCTCCTGGGGTCTTACGATCATCACGTTTTGAAATGGAGTCTATTGCCAAATCACAGCCACCTATAAAACACGAAAACGTAGAAGTACCGACTCTCTTCCTGCATGCGTCAGTGCGCAAGATGGGCATCAGACCTCCTCCTTGGCCAAATCGTTGTTTAGAGGTATATTTCTCCGGTCATGTTTTTAGTCGTTATAGTTGTTAAAAACATCATAAGGAGTTAATTTGAACCAGTTTATTAGCAGCATTTATGATCCGTTAAGTGTCGATTTTGAGGAATTTCTTTGTTGTGCACAATCTGAAAACTTCTGACACGTTTGCATATGGTTCGCCGTTCGAATCGAATTGTGGATATTCGAAGGACAGAACGGACATCTATCGACCCAAAGAAGATTACAACATAGAAAGGATTCATCATTGTCCCAAGTAATCTGATGGGCAAGAACAGCTCAAAGTAAGCAATATTTAATAGATAAATCGTTTCTGTCGAAAAATATTTTAAACGCAATCTTCAGCCATTTGTTTGTTATCGCGTCACTTGGCAGAAACCCTTATGATATGAACGTAAGGATAATTAAAAAGTAAGTCAGCGGTTTGCATTAAGAAACCTAAATTTGTTCTTCGATCTTCGCAGCAAACCCTGTATTTTTAGTCAAGTATATGATTAAGCTTTGTCGATTAAACTAGCATTCACTCGTGAAAGCTGACGTAGTCCCTCATTTTGTTAGCTTGAGGTTGCTACCTATTTTCATTGATATAACCACGGGTTTTGTAGGGCCTAAATATATGCACGATTTTCGCACGACAAACTGTATCATGTATGTTGTAAATCGACTGTTACAGAGTCGTCATCGGAAGAATTTGAGAAGTTAGTAGAAAAAATTAATATTATTTGGCGTGCAAGCGTCGGAAGATTACGTTTAGTATATAGCGCTCTTTTGGCTGGAATCGATGCCTTCTGTAAGCGACATTTCACATGTTGGTATGCTAACTTATCGATTTATTGTTTTTCGATGTTACCAAACGCTTAGAAAATCTGAATATATTGTCTGGACTCACAAAGGATCTGGCCGTCTTCCAATTGGCTATGCTTTGTCTTTTTATGAAATGTTTTATTAAGAGTAGTAATTGGTCATACACGTTGCTCTCTAGTAGTAATTCTATGTCGTATCTTGTGATGGTCGGCTTTGCAATTGTAAACTGTGATTATCTACACTTGAACATAATGCACTTTTGTTCTAACAAAACCTCTATCCATATTACACATAGAATATTGGTTTATCAGACCTGTCAATCACTGAAGAGGTTTTTTCTTCTTGGTTAGATGGCTTATCAAGGTATCTAGTTTAGCCCCGAATATTTGGTGATAGCGTACCTGGAATAGTAGAAACTCTGATGGAGTTAGAAAAGTTGGGTGTATTTTGCGCTAACGTGTTTAAGCTAAATAGATTTACATAATTTTTGCTTCCCTGTTAAAAACATTTAAAATTGAAATGGTGGCTTTATCACAAATCTGTATCTTTCAATACTGCGTGGTCTGGACTGTGCATTTAATATGATACTTTAGATGCTTACTATCTAATTGTGAAGCTAGCTAGGCCTAATGCTAATCAGGTGTTGGTGGGATGGGGTGATCCGGACCCGGGGGTCGATAGAGGCTCCCGTATTAGAGGTGTTTAACTTGATGAATTTCAAAGGTGTTTATATGAAACACTGAGCAGTCTGAGTTTATTGAACCAGATATTACTATCAGATCAACTATCAATGACAGAGTCTTAGAGCCAGACTCTCGCCACTCACACACACACACACACACACGCACACACGCACACACACACACACGCACACACACGCACGCACGCATGCACGCACACACGTACACACACACGCACGCACACGCACACACACACACACACACACAAACATGTGTGTGTGTGTGTGTGTGTGTGTGTGTGTGTGTGGTGGGTATGTTTGTTTTTCCGACCCCTCACTTTCCTCTGTGTTATAGTTTTCATCGAACTTGTGGTTCTAACTCTTCTGTTTCTCAAAACAGACCACTTCCTCAGAGACACAACTAAAGGTATTAGTGCCTGACCCCTGACCTCTCGCTGAGGATTATGGGTATGAGGAAGTGACCCCTACGGTCCGTGTCGGCTCCTGTGGGTCTGATGTTATAAAGACAGACAGAGAGAGAGAGAGAGATACACTTATGGCATTCACAGTCAGTTCACTGACACCCCTCTCAGATCACAGCAAAATCCCACTCTACTTGAACAGAGCTATCCTCTATCATGAGGCATCAAAGCCAAAGGAACGGAAAAATGTTTAAGAAATGCAGTAGATGGAAGGAAATTATTGTGGAAACCTACCAAAAAATACTAGGCAACAACAAATTCAATCCCTTCTAGACAATTTTCTGGACAAAATGTTTCACTATAATAGTGAAGGTGTAAACTTAGCAGTAGAAAACCTAAAATGTATATTTGACCTCTCAGCTTCCCGATCAAATCAAAACATGTAAAGAAAACAATGTAAAGCAGACAACTGAAGAAAATGAACAACAATAACAAAGGGTTTGATGAAGAATGCATAGACCTAAGAAAGTCATTGGGAAACCTATCCAACCAAAAGCATAGAGACCCAGAGAACCTAGGGCTACTCCTTCACTATGGTGAATCACTAAAACAGTACAGAAATACAGGTCAGAAATCAGCTCAATGTCATTGAAGAATCCATAGAATCTAACCAAAACTGGGAAAATTGTTAAAGCTTCTTTAGCAAACAACAACAGGAAGAGTTATTTATCCAAAACGGAGATATATGGAAAACCTCTTCTCAATCGAGTGTGCGGTTAAAATTGGCCAAAATAATACACACATTTCTTAAGCACCACCCTCTTCAACATATATATTGATGATTTGGCGCGGGCTCCAAGAGAACAAGTCTGC
>NW_019945797.1:18629-26129 GCF_002910315.2 Salvelinus sp. IW2-2015 | reverse complement strand
CACACTGCTGATCGAGCAGAACTCTGGGGGGAATAGAAAACAGGAACACAAAACAGAGGGCATTCACGCTCTTCAGACACACAACATGTCATCATTCATACTTACACTGAATAAACAGTCATCATCATACTACACTGAATAAACATATCATCATACTACACTGGGATAAACATGTATCATCATACTGACACTGAATAAACAGTGTCGATCATCTACTACACTGAAAAACATTCATCATCATGACTCACCACTGAATAAACATGTTCATCATCAACACACTGGATAAAATGTTCATATCCATACTCACACAGAATAAACATGTCATTCATCATACTACACTGAAAAAACATGTCATCATTCAATACGTACACTGGAAAACATCGTCATCAATCATACTACACTGAAATAAACTGTCATCATCAATACTACCTCGGATAAACATCATCATTCAACACCACGACATTAAACATGTCATCATCATACCTAACCTGATAAACATATCCATTCATTCATACTACACTGAATAAACACTGTCTCATCATACTACACGAATTAAACATGATCACTCTTCATACTACACTGGATAAACATTCATCATGCATACTACACTGTATAAAATGTCGAATCATCAAACTACATCTGACATAAACATGGTCATCATTCAATACTACACTGAATAAACATGTTCATCTCATACTCACCACTGGATAAAACATGTCCATCATCATACTTACACTGGAATAAACATTCATCATCATATACACTACATAAAACATTGTCAGTCAACCCCTCATTACACCCTTACACTCTAGCAACGCATGCTCTCATACTACACGGATAAACATATTGTCATCATCATACTACATGGATAAACATTCGATCATCATACTACACTGAATACACATGCATCATCATACTACAGCTGAATAGAAACATGTCATCTCATACTACACTTGAATATAACACAGTTCATCATCTACTACACTGAATAAACATTTCATCATTTCATACTACACTGGATAAACAGGGCAGGATCATACTCACTAAAAACATGTCATCATCATACTACCACTGAATAAACATGTCATCATCATACTACACTGAATAACATTCTCATCATACTACACTAATAACCATGGCACATCCATACTACAACTGAATAAAAGCATGTCATCATCATCTACACTGATAAACATTGTCATCGATCATACTACCACTGAATACAACATGCATCTATCATACTACGCACTGAATAAAACATTGTCCATCATCATACTACACTGAGATAAACATGTCATTCATTCTACTACACTGAAGTAAACTTGTCATCATCATACTACACGGATTAACATGTCGATCATCATACTACACTGAATAAACATGTTCCATCATTCATACTACACTGGATAAACATGTCATCATCATACTAACACTGACAACATGTCATCTATACTACACCTGGATAAACATGATCATCATCATACTACACTGCAACAAACATGTCATCATCATACTACACTGGAATAAACATTCAATCATGCATACTACACTGAATAAAATGTCATCATCAATACCTAAGCTGGATAAACATGTCATTCATTCATCACTACACTGAAAATACACGTCCATCATCATAATACACTGGATAACATGCTCATCCATCATTACTACACTGGATAAAAACATTTGGGTTTTTCATTTTTTCATTCATACTACCACTGAATAAACTGTCATCGTCAATCACTTACACTGAATAACATGTCATCATATACTTACACTGGAACCACAACATGTCATCATCATACTACATGAAACATGTCATCATCATACTCACTGGAATAAACATGTCATCATCATACTACACTGAATAAACATGGTCATCATTATACTACACTGAGATAAACATGTTCATCATCATTTACTCCACTGAATTAAAATTGTCACTCATCATACACACTAATAAACATGTCATCATCACTACCCTGACTAAACATGTCATATCATACCTACACTTGAACTAAACATGTCATCATACATACTTTACACTGAAAAACATGTCATCATCATTAATACACTGAATAAACATCGTCATCGATCATACTACACTGGATAAAATGTCATCATCATACTACACTGAAGTAATAAATGTCATCATCATACTACACTGAATAAACATGTCATCATCATTACACACTGAACTAAACATGTCAATCATCATTACTACACTGAATAAACATGTCATTCATCATACTACCACTGACTAAACATGTCTCCTCATCAACTACACTGAAATTAAACGTCATCATCATACTACACTGAAAAACATTCATCTATCATACTACATACTGAATAAACAGTCATCATCAATACTACACTGATCATATTGTATCTAAACATTGTCATCATCCATACTACATGATAAACATGTCATCTTCATACTACACTGAATAAGCACATGTTCATCATACTACACTGATAAACCATGTCATCATCATACACTACCTGAGATAAACATGTCATCTATCATACTACACTAATAAACATTCATACATCATTACTACACTGGATAACATGTCTTCACCTACACCCTCTCATATCCATAAACATTCTGCTACCTAATACCACTACACCCTGGATAAACATGTCATCAACTCATACTACACTGATAAAACACTCACATGATACCTTCACACACCTATCAACACTAACCTCTCCTTTCCTTCACTCATTACTAATCGTACATTGCCTATCCTCTGTCCTCCATATACACTGAATAAACATGTCATCATCATACTACCCTGGCATAAACATGTCTCATTCATCTACTACACCTGAATAAACATTCGATCATCATTATACCACTGAAACAAAACATGTCATCATACATACTACACTGAAAAACATTCATCATCCATTTACTACACTGATAAAACATATCTCATCATATACACTTGAATAAACAGTCATCATCATACTAACCTGATAAACATGTCATCCATCATACGTACATGGATAAACATGTCATCCATATAACTACACTGGACATAAATTTACTAACAAATTCCTTCTCCGAACTATACCACTTCTATGACAACACGATCTCTATCAATACCTCTGTCTACCACTGACTACATGTCATCATCATTACGACACTGATAAACATGTATCATCATACTACACTGAATAATGTCATCATCTACTACACTGAATAACATGTCATTCATCATACTACACTGGATAAACATGTCTCTCATACGTACACGAACAAAACATTCATCATCATACTACACTGGATAGCATTCATCATCATACTACACTGGATAAACTGTCATCATATACTACACTGGAATAAACATGTCATCATCATACTACACTGGATAAAACATGTCTCATCATACTACACTGAAAACATGTCATCATCATGACTACACTGGATAAAACACTGTCATTCATATACTACACTGGATAAACATCATCATCATACTACACTGAATAACATGTCATCATCAACTACACTGAATAGAACATGTCATCTCATACTACACTGACAAACATGTCATCATCATACTACACTGGATAAACATTGTCATTTTATCATACTACCACGAACTAAACATTGTATTATCATACTACACCTGGTAAACATGTTCATCATCTACTGACCTAATAAACATGTCATCATCATTTACCTACACTGAATAAACATGTACATCATCATCTACACTGGATAAATCATTTCATCATCGATTACTACACTGAACAAAACCATGTCATCATTCATACTACACTGGTAACATGTCATCATCATACTGAACACCTGAGGATAAACATGTCATCATCATACTATCACTGGAGTAAACATTCTCATTCATACTACACTGATAAACATGTCATCATCATACTACAACCATGATGAAACATGTCATCATCGATTAACTGGAGAAACATCATCATCATACTACACTGAATAGAAACACGTCATCATTACTTACACTGGATAAAACATTCATTCATCATACTACATGAACTAGAAAAGAACATGCAGCATGTAAATGTTGGTAAAAATCCCAGAAATGTTCCTCACAAACAAAAAAACTAATTTCTCTCAAATGTTGTGCACAAATATATTTACATCCCTGTTATTGAGCATTTCTCCTTCGCCAASATAATCCATCCACAGCATGATCATTACACAGGTGCAACTTGTGCTGGGGACAATAAAAGTCCACTCTAAAATGTTCAGTTTTGTCACAAAACACAACCATCTAATTTTTTATTTTTTTTTTGTTTATATTTTGTCTAATATTTTGTAATATTTAAAACACAATGGCACAAACATCTAACATTTTGAGGGAGAGTGAAATTGTCATGCTGACTGCAGGAATGTCCACGTGTTTGGCGTTGTGTGGGCGAACAGTTTGCTGATGTCAATGTTGTGAACAGAGTGCCCCATGGTGGTGTTGGGGTTATGGTATGTGCAGGCATAACCTACGGACAATGAACACAATTGCATTTTATGGATGGCAATTTAAATGCACACAGATACCGTGACGAGTTCCTGAGGCTCGTGCCGTTCATCCACCATCACCTCATGTTTCAGCATGATAATGCACGGCGCCATGTCGCAAGGATCTGTACACACTTCCTGGAAGTWAAAAATGTCCCAGTTCTTCCATGACCTGCATACTCACCAGACATGTCACCCATTGAGCGTGTTTGGGATGTTCTGGATCGACGTGTACGACAGCGTGTTCCAGTTCCCGCCAATAACCAGCAACTTCACACAGCCGTTGAAGAGGAGTGGGACAACATTCCAMRGGCCACAATCAACAGCCTGGTCAACACTGTATGAGGTAAATAGTTGTCACACCAGATACTGATGGGTTTTCTGATCCACCTTTTCTTAAAAAGGTATCTGTGACCAACAGATGCATATCAGTATTCCCAGTCATGTGACATCCATGTAATAGGCCATCATTTGTTTATTTAAACTGACTGATTTCCTCATATGAACTGATATGAACTCGGTGAACATTTTGAAACTGTTGCGTTTATATCTTTGTTCAGAATACATAAACATGTGCTGGATCACACAGAGACACACGGTACACACACACACACACACACACACACACACACACACACACACACACACACACAGCACAAACCACACATCACACACACACACCACACACACACACACACACACACACACCACACAACACCTGCCGGTATATGCTTGTGTGGGAGGTTCTGTATACTTAGCAGTAGCTTATAGCGAAGGGATTATCCTTTAGTTCCTTGGTGGGAGCATCTCTTCATGCTCTAGGCTTTACCGTGTGTCTCTTGTGTGGTGGTGTGTGTACGCGTGTGCCTCTGTGTGTGTGTGTGTGTGTGTGTGTGTGTGTGTGTGTGTGTGGTGTGTGTGTGTGTGTGTGTGTGTGTGTGTGTGTGTGTGTGTGTGTGTGTGTGGTGTGTGTGTGTGTGTGTGTGGTGTGTGTGTGTGTGTGTGTGTGTGTGGACTCTTATATCTTTGTGGTAAGAACTCGTTCTCCTGTCCCATTGGTGTATATTTAATAGAGTGTTTAAAGGTTAACAGACTGCATGTTGACTGTGATACTATGTTACGTCTCCTGAGTCAGTTATAGACACACTCACTCACACACACACACACACACACACACACACAACACACACACACACACACACACCACACCACATACACACACACACACACACACCACCACACACACACACACACACACCACACACACACACACACACACAACACACACACACCACACACACTCACACTCACACTCAACACAGACAACACACACACACACACACACACCACACACACACACTCACACTCACACACACACACCACACACACACACATAAACACAAATGCACACACATGCACACACACACACACACACACACACGCACAGCACTTAACACACTGCAGATAACGCACACCACACCACGCACACACACACACGCCACAAAACACACCGCACACAAACACACAGCACACAACACACACCACACACACACCACACACACAAACACACACCACACACACACAACCCACTCAACTCACATCACCTCACACTCACACACACACATAAACACAAATGCAACAACATGCACACACCACACACACACACACCGCACAGACACATTAACACACATGCACATAAACGCACACACGCACACCCAACGCACCCGCCACCGCAACACGCACACATCATAAACACACACGCACCCTCACCACACAAACACACACACACAAAACACACCATGCACATAAACACACACAGACATAACCATTCACACAACATAAACACGCAACACACACACATGCACGCACATAAACACACACACACAGACACACAAGACACTGTCTATCACGAACCCATGTGGATGCCTTCGGTGACCTCTATCATATTGGCCTGATTAAATTATTTTAGAGTTTAATCACGGACATATTTAATTCAGATTCTGTCTGCTTTGAGTCAAAAGAGTTGCAGGGGTCAAAGTATTACCATATTCATTAGCTGTGTGTACTGGGTGGTACTGTATTACAGAGGCTGCGTTTTCTCYASTGGAATATATTGACGAGGCAGTGGAATATTGAAGACCTAATCTTTTGTGGTAAACAGCTGATGATTGGGGCTGGAAGAATGTAAYCACTCAAATGTGTAGACGGAGCTATGAATACAAGGCTTGACCATGCATGAGGTCAACATTATATTTAAAAGTTCAAAAATGTACGTACCGATCCCAGGTTCTCCCATTAAATAATACTTATGTAACTTTTTTCTGCGTTATAACTTACCATGCAGTGAGAACATACATATTTAGTATGTGATTGTGAACCCTTTGTGTTTGAACCCATGATGTCATGCTCTTACCCACAAATCCACGCAGGAGCTGACCTTGTGTTAAGTTATTTCTGACATCCCTCCTACTCACACTCTTCCCTCAGCACATGATCAGCACAAGTCAACAAGTTAGTACAAGTCAGAAGGTCTTTGACCTGAACCACCATTTCCATTTGGACTAGATTTGTCATGGTTCAAGTCAAACCTTCCTAAGAAACACCAGCTGTCTGCAGATACATATGAATGGACATTTCCAGCTGGAAGAATGATGGGATATTTGATGCTTATGAAAGCCCGGTTAGAAATAAAAAACAAAAACACCGGAGAGAGTGTGTGTGTGTGTGTGTGTGTGTGTGTGTGTGTGTGTGTGTGTGTGTGTGTGTGAGAGAGAGATTGCAACACAACAGTAGAAAGATCTCTGTCATGAATAATTGAAAGCGTCAGAGAAGGAGGAAGACCTTTTTGAATAGAAGCAGGGATCTTTTGGGAATGCTTCAAAGCTGCTTCAATAGCTGCTTCAATAGCTGCTTTATCCCTTCTGCTGTCTAAAACCCTGGTCTGGTGCTGAGAGAGGGAGAAAGGGAGAGAGGGAGAAAGGGAGAGAGGGAGA
>NW_019945797.1:12790-14939 GCF_002910315.2 Salvelinus sp. IW2-2015 | reverse complement strand
CAGCCCATCGGAACGTCTAGTATTTTCTTGTATGTCTAGGTTAAATGAATGGTGAGCGAACTTTGGTATGTTCCCCTCCACTACTCTCTCCTCGACCCCCCCCCTCCACCTCTCTGTATATTCTACTCCCACCCTCCCTCCTCCCCATTTCTGCTCATGTTCTGTCATGTACTATATGCTTCTGTACCTCTTCTAATTATTCTGTAACTGATTCCCTACGATACATGGTTCTGTGAGTATTTTCGGCTACTAATTGATTTGG
The DNA here is from genome assembly GCF_002910315.2 of Salvelinus sp. IW2-2015. Taxonomy (NCBI): domain Eukaryota; kingdom Metazoa; phylum Chordata; class Actinopteri; order Salmoniformes; family Salmonidae; genus Salvelinus; species Salvelinus sp. IW2-2015. Next base: position 14,677 of record NW_019945797.1, on the reverse strand, counting down.
CGATAATATCTAGTCATATCAATTGTTCACCAGTCGCCTATATTCTGTACTGACCATGATCTCTAATTATACTTTCTAGTATATATATTACTCGCTATGTTCTATGGTTTCAGGACAATGAACAGAAGACAGAATATAACATGTTGTGATTTATTGTAATATTTTATAGCACAAATAAAAACCAATTCTCTCAGGGATTATTTGGATCATGATCGAGCACGCATTTTCACAACTACACAAACACATGCAGAGCACACACCACATACACCCCCCTCACCTCGTGGACGTTCTCTTTAGCCCGTATATCGGAGGGGTGCACCAGTGACCCCATCACCTTCAGGTTACCGTGGATGACCATGGCCTCGTCTGGCCGGTCGGTGTTGATGCCGACCCGGCCGTGGTGGTACACYGAGTCAGGTAGCTGGCCTCGCTGCCACAACACCTCACTGTCACTCTCAAACTGACCKGGGTTAGACGCCTGGAAACACAGAGAGGGGCAGACAACACACAGATATTTAGAGTTGAGGGGAGCTGTAAAAGATGATTTGAGTTACAAATGTAATTACAGATCCTGGATTCCTCTTCCGTTTGCAGTGCTTAGTTCTCCACCGAGTAGCTTCCTAAACAAGCTGTTCTGCATGGATGTTGTAAGAACCTCAACATAGATCTAAAAACCGTGATTTATTATTATATTTACAGAATAAAGAATGTAGACCATAACAGATGTAGACAGATGGGTATCAGGGTTGGGTCTCTTTACATTTACATTCAGTATTTTGGAATACTAATAATTTTGGAATCATGAGCACAATTTCAGTTTATTTCCTGCTAGGTAAATACTGAGGTAGATCAGAAGAGGACTGACACGGCCAGACTGACAGAGGTTATTGAGGTAGATCAGAGGAGGACGGTCAGACAGACACGGCCAGACTGACAGAGGTTACCCTGACGATGATCCTCTCGGAGGCCTGCGCGGCCACCGTGAAGCTCTGACTGTGGGCCTGGGCCTGCAACGCCACCACCAACATGAAGTACCTATGGAGCAAAACAATTCATCACAGATTTGTGTCTTTGTATTTCCATGACATGTATTTGACTGCCAAAAAGTAAAGTAAACACACTTTAAAGGGGCAATCTGCGATTCAAACAACAAGGGAAGGTTCAACAAGGGGATTGTTCGATCACAGATTTTTAACTTAGAATTCTCTGTCCATCCATCTCTCCCTCTTTCCATCTCCCCCTCTTTCCATCTCTCCCTCTGTCCATCCATCTCTCCCTCTGTCCATCCATCTCTCCCTCTTTCCATCTCTCCCTCTGTCCATCTCTCCCTCTGTCCATCTCTCCCTCTGTCCATCTCTCCCTCTGTCCATCTCTCCCTCTCTCCATCTCAAGTCAGTTAAGACATACATACAAGTCAGTTAAGAACAAATTCTTATTTTCAATGACGGCCTACCATGGAACAGTGGGTTAACTGCCTTGTTCAGGGGCAGAACGACAGATTTTTACCTCGTCAACTCGGGGATTTGATCAGGCAACCTTTCAGTTACTAGTCCAACACTCTAACCACGAGGCTACCTGCCGCCTCTCCTCTCTAACCACTAGGCTACCTGCCGCCCCTCCTCTCTAACCACGAGGCTACCTGCCGCCCCTCCACTCTAACCACTAGGCTACCTGCCGCCCCTCCACTCTAACCACTAGGCTACCTGGCCCTTTAGCTGTGACTATATTGCCGATATAGCACTGGTATTGCTGTATGCTGTAGTACCTCTGATCAGGGTTGGGTTTGCCTTTCTTCCTCATGTTATTGGCTGTGGTCTCGCTGAAGTGTAGTCGTCCCACTGTTACCTTGGTAACCTGCTCCGGGGGCAGTGTCACCCTGAAAACACA
>NW_019945797.1:5607-10030 GCF_002910315.2 Salvelinus sp. IW2-2015 | reverse complement strand
ACACACCCACCATGACACTTTTAACACTTTATATGCAGTTATACCTTTTCCACCTTAACCCTTATATATAGCTATTTACCTTGTCTACTTGCCTTAACCCCTGAGAATAGTATTTAAACCTTGTCTACTTGCCTTAACCCCTGAGATATAGTATTTACCTTGTCTACTTGCCTTAACCCCCCCCTGAATAGAGTATTTCCTTGTCTACCTTGCCTTAACCCCTGAGATATTAGTAATGTTACCTTGTCTACTTGCGCCTTAAGCCCTGAGATATAGTATTTACCTTGTCTACCTGCCCTTAACCCCTGAGATATAGTATTTACCTTGTCTACCTGCCTGTAACCCCTGAGATAGAGTATTTACCTTGTCTACTTGCCTTAACCCCTGAGATTATAGTATTTACCTTGTCTACTTGCCTTACCCTTATATACATTATTTACCTTGTCTACCTGCCTTAACCCCTGAGGATTATAGTATTTACCTTGTCTACCTGCCTTAACCCCTGAGAAGAGTATTACCTTGTCTACCTCCTAACCCCCGAGCATATAGTATACCTGTCTACCTGCCCTAGCCCTGAGATATAGTATTTACCTTGTCTACCTGCCTTAACCCCTGAGATAGATTCACCTTGGTTCTACCTGCTTAACCCCTGAGAATAGTCAGTATTACCTTGTCTACCTGCCTTAACCCCTGAGAGATAGTATTTACCTTGTCTACCTGCCTTAAGCCCTGAGATAATAGTATATTTACCTTGTCTACCTGCCTTAACCCCTGAGATATAGATATTACCTGCTGTCTACCTGCCTTAACCCCTGAGATATAGTATGTACCTTGTCTCCTCTCTAACCCTGAGTATAGCTATTAACCGTGTTCAACCTGCCTTAAGCCCTGAGATATAGTATTTACCTGTCTACCTGCCTTAACCCCTGAGATATAGTATTACCTTGCTCTACCTGCCTTAACCCCTGAGATATAGTATTTAACCTTGGTCTACCTGCCTTAACCCCTGAGATAGCGAGTATTTACCTTGTCTACCTGCCTTAACCCCTGAGATATAGTATTTACCTTGTCTACTTGCCTTAACCCCTGAGATATAGTATTTACCTTCCCTCTGTGATGGACCTATTTACATCTGAGTAATTTAGCAATGCCTCTTAACAAGAGGATCACAATCATTCTCTAACTAATACACAAATCAGAAGACTGAGACTCACAGTACTGGTTGTGAAGGGTTCTCTCTACTCACAGACTGATTTGAAGGGTCCCTACTACAGTACTGGTTTGAAGGGTCTCTCTACTCACAAGTACTGTTTTTGAAGGTCTCTAGCTCACAGTAGTGGTCTTGAAGGCTCTTCTCTACTCACAGTACTGGTTGAGGTCTCTCTACCAGCATAAGGGTTTGAAGGTCTCTCTACTCACAGTACTGGTTGAAGGGTCTTCTACTCACAGACTGGTTGAAGGGTCCTTACTCACAGTAGTGTCTGAGGGTCTCTACTCACAGTACTGGTTTTGAAGGGTCTCTCTACTCACAGTACTGGTTTGAAGGGGTCTCTACTCACAGTACTGCGTTTGAAGGGTCCTCTACTCACAGTAGTGGTTTGAAGGGGTCTCTCTACTCCACAGTTAGCTGGTTTGAAGGGTCTCTACTCCACAGGCTGTACTGGTTGAAGGGTCCTCTACTCACAGTACTGGTTTGAAGGGTCTCTCTACTCACAGTACTGGTGTGAAGGGTCTCTCTACTCACAGTAGTGTTTGAAGGGGTCGTCTCTACTTCACAGTACTGGTTTGAAGGGTCTCTTACTCACAGTATGGTTTGAAGGGTTCTCTACTCACAGTACTGGTTTGAAGGGTCGTCTCTACTCACAGTACTGGTTTGAAGGGTCTCTCTACTCCAACAGTACTGGTTTGAAGGCTCTCTACTCACAGTACTGGTTTGAAGGTCTCTCTACTCACAGTTACTGCGTTTTGAAGGGTCTCTACTCACAGTACTGGTTTGAAGGGTCTCTACTCACAGTACTGGTTTGAAGGGTCTCTCTACTCACAGTACTGGGTTTGAAGGGTCTCTACTCACAGTACTGGTTTGAAGGGGGTCTCTACTCCCCAGTACTGGTTTGAAGGGTTCTCTACTCACAGTACTGGTTTGAAGGGTCTCCTCTACTCACAGTACTGTTTGAAAGGGTCTTCTCTCTACTCACAGTATGGCTGAAGGTCTCTCTGACTCACAGTAGGTTTGAAGGCGTCTCTACTCACAGTAGTGGTTTGAAAGGTCTCTACTCACAAGTACTGGTTTTTGAAAGGTCTCTCTACTCACAGGACTGGTTTGAAGGGTTCTCTCTCTGCTGCCGTCTGACTGGGACTGCTCCACGTGATTGACTGGTGTCATGGCTTCCAGCTGGGAGACAACACAGGAGAGGTTCGGTCAGTTGATGGACGAAAACACTACCATTAACATGAAATTCAATCCCTGGCCCCTTTCCTCCTGTAGCTCTGAAGGATTGGGATAGGTGGCCAAAACACTCCCCCTTGCCTAACGCCGAAGGCAAGGTTGAACCAATCACCATATTTGTCTAAAACCTATCCAATTATCTTACCAGCTACAGAAGGACGTCAGCCGAGAAGGTAAAGGCTCCGGGAGGATTAGGCATTCACAAAGGGGATCACCTCCCTCACCTCTAACCCCTTTGAGTTTGAGATAGGAAGCAGTCGATTTGGCTGCGAGGCCATCGCTGGTTCTTGATGTACCTTGGGAAATCTCCCAAGCAATGCCGCACAGTACACGGTGACCTGAGAAGTGATTTTTCTTCTGACAGACGAAGGCGTCGTCCGCCAGGGCAAAAGTTAAAGCCTTATCTGCCGACGACTCGATGTGAGCATTGGGCTAGAGAGGGAAGGGAGGAGGGAGGAGGGAGGAGGGAGGGAGGGAGGAGAGCATGGACAGAGGGAGGGAGAGGTGGAAAAGAGGTGGAAGAAGATGGGAGAGGATGGACAGAGGGAGAGAGGAGAGATGGACAGAGGGAGAGATGGAAAGAGGAAGAGGGTGGACACAGAGGGAGGGACGGAGGGACGGGAGGGAACAGAGGAGAGGGGAGACAGAGGGAGAGAGGGAAGAGGGAGGGAGAGGAGAGGGAGCAGAGGTGGCGAAAGAGGGGGAGGATGGAGGAAGGGAGAGATGGAGGAGATGATGGACAGGAAGATGGAAAGAGGAGACGGTGGAGAGAGGAGAGTGGAAAGAGGGATGAGATGACAGAGGAGAGGTGGAAAGAGGGAGGGATGGACAGAGGAGAGATGGATAGACAGACGAATTCTATAAGGGTTTGTCAATATTTTTATAGAAGTTCATCATACTGTTCGTACTGTACGTTCTCTAACATTGTACTCGCACCTCCTTGAGTTTAAATATGGTAGGAGTGGATGAAAATGAGAGGTCTGTGTAAAAGGGATTGGTTCACATCTGCCGGGCTACCCAAACTCTTTGCTCCGGCCAACAGATGTTAGATTCTTCTACTCAATGAGTCTGGATCCTATCGTCTCTCTTTTTTTTTTACCTATTTACATCTGAGTAATTTAGCAGATGCTCTTAACAAGAGGGATCACAATCATTCTCTAACTAATACACAAATCAGAAGACTGAGACTTCACCAGTTACTGGTTTTTGAAGGGTGGACACGCCAACGAACACCAAAACACGCCACACAAAGAGCAAACGAAACAGACGACTCTCTTACTCACAGTTACTGGTTTGAAGGTCTCTCTACTCACAGGACTGATTTGAAGGGTCCCTACTCACAGTAGTCGAGTTTGAAGGTCTCTCTACTCCAGTACTGGTTTGAAGGGTCTCTCTACTCACAGGACTGATTTGAAGGGTCTCCTACTCACAGTACTGGTTTTGAAGGGTCTCTCTACTCACAGTACTGGTTTGAAGGTCTCTCTACTCAGCATACTGGTTTGGAGGGTCTCTCTACTCACAGGACTGTTTGAAGGGTTCCCTACTTCACAGTACTGGTTTGAAGGGTCTCTCTACTCACAGTACTGGTTTGAAGGGTCTCTCTACTCACAGCTAGTGTTTGAAGGGTCTCTACTCACAGTACTGGTTTGAAGGTCTCTCTACTTCACAGTAGTGGTTTGAAGGGTCTCTCTACTCACAGATACTGGTTGAAGGGTCTCTCTACTCACAGTAGTGTTTGAAGGGTCTCTCTACTCACAGTACTGGTTTGAAGGGTCTTACTCACAGTACTGGTTTGAAGGGTCTCTCTACTCACAAGTAGTGCGTTTGAAGGGTCTCTCTACTCACAGTACTGGTTTGAAGGGTCTCTACTCACAGTAGTGGTCTTGAAGGGTCTTACTCACATACTGGTTTGAAGGGTCTCTACTCCAGTACTGGTTGAAGGTCTCTACTCACAGTACTGGTTTGAAGGGTTCTCTC
>NW_019945797.1:0-1563 GCF_002910315.2 Salvelinus sp. IW2-2015 | reverse complement strand
CACCTTAATTGCAAAACAGTGTGTTATAAATTCAATTATTTGGTGATGTGAATATATTTAGTATAGTTGCTATCGAAAAAGGATAAAACTTATCATACACAGTGAGAACCCAAAGTGCAGGACACAGGAGGCAGATGGTTGGAGTTTTAAGATGTTATAAATCCAAGGGAATAGGCAAAGAATGTTGTGGACAAGCAAAAGGTCATAACCAGATGAGAGGTCCAGGAGGTAAGTAGCCTGGCAGGCAGGCTTGAGGTCAGGGCAGGTGGAATGGTCCGGCGGCGTACACAGCAGTCGCAGAACAGGCAAGGTCAAAACCGGGAGAGGACTAGAAGAAGAAAAGGCCCAAAACAGAAAAAACTTTGAAAAAACGCTTGGTAGCTTGGACAATAACAAGAACGAATGGCACAGAGAGACAGGGAAAACACAAGGATAAAATACAATGGGCGGTGGAGATGGGAAAAGTTTAAACCATTGACACGCCTTAATCCCCAACCTAACCTACACCAGAGGAAAGGAACGTACGAGGAGAGATGACGGGAAGGATGAAGGGAGAGGTGGAACAGAGGGAGGGGGGAGGGAGGAGACAGAGGAGAGAGGGAGAAGAGGGGGAGGGAGGGAGGGGAGGGAGAGGAGGGGAAGGTGAAAGAGGGGAGAGATGGAGAGAGGGAGAGATGGAGAGATGGATGGACAGAGAGATGGAAAGAGGGAGAGGTGGAGAGAGGGAGAGGTGGAAAGAGGGAGAGATGGACAGAGGGAGAGGTGGAAAGAGGGAGGGATGGACAGAGGGAGAGATGGATAGACAGAGAATTCTATAAGGGTTTGTCAATATTTTTATAGAAGTTCATCATACTGTTCGTACTGTACGTTCTCTAACATTGTACTCGCACTCCTTGAGTTAAATATGGAGGAGTGGATGAAAAGAGAGGTCTGTGTAAAAGGGATTGGTTCACATCTGCCTGGCTACCCAAACTCTTTGCTCCGGCCAACAGATGTTAGATTCTTCTACTCAATGAGTCTGGATCTGAGAACCTCCCTGACGATTTCTAGAACACAAACACATTCTAACTATTCTGATTGGTCCAATAAAACGATGGGTTGAGCAAGAGCCAGAACACACGCAGGTAAAGTGGTGTTTTGAAAATGTGTCATTGGCTTTGATACTCCTGATTGGCTAGAGGCAAGGTTCACATAGGTTCATCAATTATCAAGGACCTCAGCCATCCGAGCCCCGGACTGTTCACCTCACTATCATCTAAGGCGGAGACAGTACAGGTGCATCAAAGCTGAGACCAATAGACTGATAAACAGCTTATATCTCCAGGCCATCATACTGTTAAACAGCTTCTATCTCCAGGCCATCAGACTGTTAAACAGCTTCTATCTCCAGGCCATCAGACTGTTAAACAGCTACCACTAGCTACCACTATCCTGCCCAGTACCGTGCCCTCTGCCCAGTATCCTGCCCTCTGCCCAGTATCCTGCCCTCTGCCCAGTACCCTGCCCTCTGCCCAGTATCCTGCCCTCTGCCCAGTACCCTGCCCTCTGCCCAGTACCCTGCCC
>NW_019945796.1:90684-108006 GCF_002910315.2 Salvelinus sp. IW2-2015 | reverse complement strand
TTCATAGGTTTTAAAATGCTTCCTCCTCTCGGATACCAATGGCAGGCACAGTTAGCGTTCTTACATTGTCTTGCCACCTGTTAAACAATCCTGCAACCAACCAAGGTCTCACCCCCTCCTGGTGTAGAGACAGACAGTCCTTAAGGAACACCATATTCAGCCTTCTGAAGACCCAGGTCTCATCCACCTCCACTGGGGTAGAGACAGAAATGTCCTGCTAAGGAACACATCATTCCAGCCTGATCTGAAGGACCCAGGTCTCTCCCCTCCTGGGTAGAGACAGAATGTCCTGTAAGGACCAACATTCAGCCTGTCTGAAGACCCAGGTTCTCTCCCCTCCCTGGGTAGAGACACGAATGTCCTGTAAGGAACACATCATTCCAAGCCTGTCTGAAGTAACCCATTCTTTCTAACAGAACACATTATATTCAGCATTATGATCATAGGTTCATTCATCCATACAGTAACATAGTAGTGACTCTGTTTAGTTATAGTTCTAAGTCAAAATGTACACATAATTAGTCATTATTCATAAAAAATCCCATAACAATAGGATCATATTAGGCCGTAATGAAGACTAAACTATATAGGATTCATATAGGCCTAATGGAGACTAAACTAATATAGGATTCATATAGCCTAATGGAAGACTAAACTATATAGGATTCATATAGGCCTAATGGGAAACTCAACTATATAGGATTCATATAGGCCTAATGGAAGACTAAACTATAATAGATTCATATAGGCCTAATGGGAGACTAAACTATATGCACTATGAGACAAATAAAACTATATTGATTCAATATAGGTCTAATGGAAGACTAAACTATATTGGATTCATATAGGCCTAATGGAGACAAACTATATTGGATTCATATAGTCTAATGGAAGACTAACTATAAGGATTCATATAGCCTAATGGAAGACTAACTATATAGGATTCATATAGGCCTAATGGGAGACTAAACTATATAGGATTCATATAGGCCTAATGGGAGACTAAGACTATATAGGATTCATATAGGCCTAATGGGAGACTAAACTATATAGGATTCATATAGGCCTAATGGAGACTAAACTATATAGGATCATAGCCTAATGGAAGACTAAACTAAAAACAACTCTCTTTCTGCGCTCCTTACATTCTGTTTGGCCTAACGTTTTAAAAAGTTGGGAGCAGTGCTGTTGTGTTGTGTGTCAAATCATTTTATTGTTCACATACACAGTGGTTAGCAGATTTAATGCGAGTGTAGCGAAATGCTTGTGCTTCTAGTTCCGACCATGCAGTAATATCTAACTCGTGTTTGTGTTAACTAAACAGTAAAGAAGGTTTCATGCAGTGTCCCTGACCGACACAATGACATACCAGCCCATTATGCATAATATTCATTCCTCCAGACCAATCACAGCTAGGCGTTTGCAAATATGAGCCAATCAGTAATCTATGCAGTATTTTATACACTGAACATGTGAAGTTAAATTCAATGTGCTGTATTGACTAGAAGGGGAAGTAAATTCAATGTTGTATTGACTAGAAGGGGAGTAAATTCAATGTGTTGTATTGACTAGAAGGGGGAAGTAAATTCAATGTGTTGTATTGCTAGAAGGGGGAAGTTAAATTCAATTGTGTATGTATTGCTAGAAGGAAGTTTCAGTGACAGGTTTTTAGAGAACGTTTAGATAACAGGAACATGTGTCTGTGGACGGGCGGAACAGGATGCAGGCCACCAATTTGTTTCTTCCCCCCCTCCATATCGCGATACTAAATGGTATCGAGAGCCTTGGCCTGTCGTATATCGTTAGCAAAATGTTATCGTGACAACACTAGTGTGATCTGTAGTAAGGCTATATGAATGTCTTTATAGTGGTCTGTAGTGGTTGATCTAGTAAGGGTTTATACCAAGGCTTTATAGTGTCTGTAGTGTTTGATCTGTAGTAAGGGTTTATACCAAGGTCTTTATAGTGGTCTGTAGTGGTTTGATCTGTAGTAAGGTTTATACCAAGGTCTTTATAGTGGTCTGTAGTGTTTGATCTGTAGTAAGGGTTTATGAAGGTCTTTATATGGCCTGTGGTGGTTTGATCTGTAGTAAGGGTTTATACCAAGGTCTTATAGTGGTCTGTAGTGGTTTGATCTGTGTAAGGGTTATACGAAGGTCTTTATAGTGGCTGTAGTGGTTGAATCAGGAATTATGTAGGAGGAGTGAAACAAAGCCCACCAGCCAACGATCATTCCAGACTGGTTGTCCCAAGTGGCACCCTATTCCCGACGTATAGTGCACTACATTTGACAAGTAGTTCCACTCCCTCCTCCCGCCCACCCGTTCTCTCCTCCCACCACAGTCTCCCACCACTGTTCCCTCCCTCCCCCACGCCTCCTCCACCACCGTCTCTCCTCCCACTCCCTCCTCCCACCACCTTCTCCCGTTCTCTCCTCCCACCACGTAAACCTATGATTCTTTGTTTTGGGATCCAGCAGCAGGCGTCGTACCCATCTCTCCCTCCACTCCCCTGGGTTCTATCCCAGGGCCCCAGCCTCTCCTCCACCACCACTCCCCTGGGTTCTATCCCAGGGGCCCCAGGCCTCTCCCTCCACCACCACTCCCCTGGGTTCTATCCCAGGGTCCAGCCTCTCCCTCCACCCACCACTCCCCTGGGTTCTATCCCAGTGCCCCAGGCCTCTCCCTCCACCCACCACTCCCCTGGGTTCTATCCAGGGCCCCAGGCCTCTCCCTCCACCCTCCACTCCCCTGGTTCTATCCCAGGGGCCCAGGCCTCTCCCTCCACCACCCACTCCCCTGGTTCTATCCCAGGGCCCCAGGCCTCTCCCCACCCACCACTCCCCTGGTTCTATCCCAGTGGCCCAGCCTCTCCCTCCACCCACCACCCCCTGGTTCTATCCAGTGGCCTCAGCCTCTCCCTCCACCCACCACTTCCCCTGGGTTCTATCCCAGTGGCCCCAGGCCTCTCCTTCCACCGCCCCGGGTTCTGGTATCTGTTCTCTAGCCGTTCCTCTCTGTCTGTGATGTGCTGCAGGGTCTGTCTCTCTTAACCAGATACGTGTCTGGTTAAACTGCTTTTGTTGGGAATGAGGTTCCCAACCAACGGTTACATATCCTTCAGTAATATGGCCACAGTCGCATAGAATCAAAGAAGAAAAAATCAGCCAGCATGGCATTATTGAACTTCCTGTATTCCACATTGGTCACACGCTAGTATACGCTAACCAACCACAGCTATTTCATCACAGTATTAACTAGGATACTGTTTTCTTGTTGATTTAGTCCACTTTGTCTCTATGACCTATATACATTTGGCCGGTTTCACATCTGCATAAGCATTTCTTGCAAGTAAGTATTTCGCTACACTGCGCTGACAAAAAAAAACACTTTGAATTGCCTGGTGTGCCAGAGTTTCTGCCATTTCTACTGAAAACCTCTGGGATCTCAGAGCTAGTCTCTGTCTCAAGGAATGACGTCTCCTTAAACTAAAGACTTTAGATGAGGTTGAACTGTTCTTTGTCTCTCTGTCTCAGTGGTGGTTTCTGACTTTGCAAGAGTTTGGCGTCCGTGATGACACACTTTTGTTCCAGACCTCCGGAGTGATCACAGAAACATGCTTCTCTCGTCTTTGAAAGCCTCAGAATGTTGGCAGTGCTCGCACACACACACACACACAACACACACACACACACACACCACACACACACACACACACACACACACAACACCACACACACACACACAGAGAGAACTGTGTCCTCAGAGTAACATATATCAGTCCTCCTCTTGCCAGACATAATCTATGTCCCAAACTGYACCCTGTTCCCTATATAGTGCACAATACTTTAAACAGTTTTTAAGTGAACTTTTTGGTCAAAAGTAGTGCACTAAATAGGGGAAAGGGTGCCATTTTGAAATGCAGACCTAATCTCTCTCTGGCTCCAGTAGACTCTTTATAAAAAATGTTTTTTAGATGCCAGAATTCCCAGAACTGTTTCCATGAACAGATATGTTGGTGTGAGGTCAGGTCTTCTTTTGGTTTTGTGGGAATGAGTTGCCTTAGAGGAAGATGTCTGTTAYATTCTACTGTCTGTCTACCTGTCAGACAGGAAGCAGAACATGCTGTCTGCTAAGGGATGAATGGGCTAAAATGCCTGTCACTTTGTAGGTGTGCTAAAATGCTAGCCTGTGTATAGCCTACATCAGACTGCTTAAATACAAGCCTGCACAGTAGTCGATTGCTATACTGCTAACCCTTATACACATCTAGATGTGTATAAGAGACAGGTGTATAGCCTACATCAGACTGCTTAAATACAAGCCTGCACAGTAGTCGATTGCTACACTGCTAACCTATATGTGTTTACGGCAGATATGCTAACGAGTCTGCTTGTTCCCACCTCTACAGAGGAGTCCCCCCCCATGGTGTACTGTAGGTATGCTAAAATGCTAGCCTATATATGGTTTTTACCATAGCGACGCTAATGTGCTAACCTTGTTTCTCTCTACAGAAGAGTCCTCCACAGTGCTGAAGATAGCTTCCTACATCCTGATAGGTGTAGGTGGTCTCTCCATGTTGATGGGCTTCCTGGGTTGTCTGGGGGCTATCTACGAGATCCGCTGTCTGCTGGGCCTGTCGCCAGTACACACACACACACACACACCACACACACACACACACACACACACACCACACACACACACACACACACACACACAGGCCACCTGGACTGCCTGGTGTGACTTACAATCAGTGGTGCATGAAGCTAAAGTCAAAAACCATCTTTAAAAAATTGCTGATCATCTCCAAAACCTACAGTGGACAAATATTAGGAACACCTGCTCTGTCCATGACAAATACTGACCAGGTGAATGCTATGATCCCTTATTGATGTCACCTCTTAAATCCACTTCAATCAGTGTAGATGAAGGGGAGGAGAAGGATTCTTAAACCTTGAGACAATTGAGACATGGATTGTGTATGTGGGCCATTCTCAGGGTGAAAGGGCAAGACAAAAGATTGAAGTGCCTTTGCACGGGTGTTGGTAGTAGGTGTCAGGTGCACTGATTTAGTTATTCAAGGACTGCAACGATGCTGAGTTTTTCACGCTCAACAGTTTCCCGTGTGTATCAAGAATGATCCACATCCCAAAGGACATCCAGCCAACTTGACACAACTGTGGGAAGCATTGGAGTCAACATGGGCCAGCCTCCCTGTGGACGTCTTCAACACCTTGTAGAGTCCATGACCCGACGAATTGAGGCTGTTCCGAGGACTAAAAGGGGGTGCAACTCAATATAAGGAAGGTGTTCCTAATGTTTTGTCCACTCAGTGTTATCTAGTGTGAATGCATTACAAACTACTGCTACTGTACAGGAAGAGTCGCTCACAAAGCCCTGTGTCTGTTCCAGTGGATATTGTAGCAACAGAAAGCCCCATGGCTGTTCCAGTGGATATTGTAACAGAAAGCCCCATGGCTATTCCAGTGGATATTGTATACAGAAAGGCCCGTGGCTGTTCCAGTGGATATTGTAGCAACAGAAGCCCGTGCTGTTCCAGTGGTTTGTACAACAGAAAGCCCCGTGGCTGTTCCAGTGGATATTGTAGCAACAGAAGCCCCGTGGCTGTTCCAGTGGATATTGCAACAGAAAGCCCCGTGCTGTTCCAGTGGTATTGTAACAGAAAGCCCGTGGCTGTTCCAGTGGATATTGCAACAGAAAGCCCCGTGGCTGTTCCAGTGGATATTGCAACAGAAAGCCCCATGGCTGTTCCAGTGGATATTGTAACAGAAAAGCCCCGTGGCTGTTCCAGTGGATATTGTAGCAACAGAAAGCCCCGTGGCTGTTCCAGTGGATATTGTAACAACAGAAAGCCCCGTGGCTGTTCCAGTGGATATTGTAGCAACGGAAAGCCCCGTGGCTGTTCCAGTGGATATTGTAGCAACAGAAAGCCCCGTGGCTGTTCCAGTGGGTATTGTAGCAACAGAAAGCCCCGTGGCTGTTCCAGTGGGTATTGTAGCAACTAAAGCCCCGTGGCTGTTCCAGTGGATATTGTAACAAAACCCCGTGGCTGTTCCAGTGGATATTGTACACGAAAGCCCCGTGGCTGTTCCAGTGGATATATGTAACAACAGAAAGCCCCGTGGCTGTTCCAGTGGATATTGTAACACAGAAAGCCCCGTGGCTGTTCCAGTGGATATTGTAGCAACGAAAGCCCCGTGGCTGTTCCAGTGGGTATTGTAGCAACATGAAAGCCCCGTGGCTGTTCCAGTGGGTATTGTAGCAACAGAAAGCCCCGTGGCTGTTCCAGTGGGTATTGTAGCAACAGAAAGCCCCATAGCTGTTCCTGTGGATATTGTAACAACAGAAAGCCCCATGGCTGTTCCAGTGGATATTGAACAACAGAAAGCCCCGTGGCTGTTCCAGTGGATATTGTAGCAACAGAAAGCCCCGTTGCTGTTCCAGTGGATATTGTAACAACAGAAAGCCCCGTGGCTGTTCCAGTGGATATTGTAACAACAGAAAGCCCCATGGCTGTTCCAGTGGATATTGTAGCAACAGAAAGCCCCGTGGCTGTTCCAGTGGATATTGCAACAGAAAGCCCCGTGGCTGTTCCAGTGGATATTGTAACAGAAAGCCCCGTGGCTGTTCCAGTGGATATTGCAACAGAAAAGCCCCGTGGCTGTTCCAGTGGATATTGCAACAAAAGCCCCATGGCTGTTCCAGTGGATATTGTAACACAGAAAGCCCCGTGGCTGTTCCAGTGGATATTGTAGCAACAGAAAGCCCCGTGGCTGTTCCAGGGATATTGTACAACAGAAGCCCCGTGGCTGTTCCAGTGGATATTGTAACAACAGAAAGCCCGTGGCTGTTCCAGTGGATATGTAGCAACGGAAAGCCCCGTGGCTGTTCCAGTGGATATTGTAGCAACAGAAAGCCCCGTGGCTGTTCCAGTGGATATTGTATCAACGAAAAGCCCCGTGGCTGTTCCAGTGGGTTTGTATCAACAGAAAGCCCCGTGGCTGTTCCAGTGGTATTGTAGCAACAGAAAGCCCCGTGGCTGTTCAGTGGGTATTGTAGCAACATAAAGCCCGTCGGGCTGTTCCAGTGGATATTGTAACAGAAAGCCCCGTGGCTGTTCCAGTGGATATTGTCAACAGAAAGCCCCGTGGCTGTTTCCAGTGGATATTGTAACAACAGAAAGCCCCGTGGCTGTTCCAGTGGATATTGTAACAACAGAAAGCCCCGTGGCTGTTCCAGTGGATATTGTAACAGAAAGCCCCGTGGCTGTTCCAGTGGATATGTAGCAACAGAAAGCCCCGTGGCTGTTCCAGTGGGTATTGTAGCAACATGAAAGCCCCGTGGCTGTTCCAGTGGGTATTGTAGCACAGAAAGCCCGTGGCTGTTCCAGTGGGTATTGTAGCAACAGAAGCCCCATGCTGTTCCTGTGGATATTGTAACAACAGAAAGCCCCATGGCTGTTCCAGTGGATATTGTAACAACAGAAAGCCCCGTGGCTGTTCCAGTGGATATTGTAGCAACAGAAAGCCCCGTGGCTGTTCAGTGGATATTGTAGCAACAGAAAGCCCCGTGGCTGTTCCAGTATATTGTAGCAACAGAAAGCCCCGTGGCTGTTCCAGTGGTATTGTAACAACAGAAAGCCCCGTGCTGTTCCAGTGGATTTTGGACAACAGAAAGCCCCGTGGCTGTTCCAGTGGATATTGTAGCAACAGAAAGCCCCGTGGCTGTTCCAGTGGATATTGTAACAGAAAGCCCCGTGGCTGTTCCAGTGGGTATTGTTACAACAGAAAGCCCCATGGCTGTTCCAGTGGATATTGTTACAACAGAAAGCCCCGTGGCTGTTCCAGTGGATATTGTAACAGAAAGCCCCGTGGCTGTTCCAGTGGATATTGTAACAGAAAGCCCCATGGCTTTTCTGACAAACTGTAGTTTTGGTTTGGAAGTTCACATCCTAGTCAATTATTTACATCCATAGTTGAATGCATAATGCATTTCTATTTGTTGATGTCTGAATGATGCTGCAGGTGAGGATGTCTGGTATGTGGGTTTGGGGGTTGGGGATTGGGCGGATGTCTTTATGCATTGTTATGACGGACTGTTGCCACGGTGATGTCGTCTCATATGTTCCACGATCCTCTCTTCCTCCCCAGTACTTCACCTGCCTGCTGCTGATTCTGATTGGTCAGGTGGCAGCYGGTGTACTCATCTACTTCCAGAAGGACCTGGTGAGTGATGTCACTTCCTGTTTACGGTCGCATTCAGGAAAGAGAAACTTACTGATTGTGGCTGATAGAAATACYGTGTATAACTTTACCATTCTTACTCTACATGTCAGAAAAGTATTTCATTTTATTTTGTCATTTAGCAGACGCTCTTATCCAGCATGACTTACAGTAGCAATTATGGTCAAGTGCCTTGCTCAAGGGCACATCGACAGATTGTTTCAACTAGTCAGCTCGGGGATTCGAACCAGCGACCTTTTGGTTACTGGCCCAAAGCTCTTTAACTGCCGCTGCTCTTAACCACTAGACTAGCTGCCAACGTCTGTTCTACACGGTGTATATGTGTACCTGAACATTCCGGAATGTTGAACACAACCTGTTCTGTAGCAAATGACTCACTACACCCTTGAGACTACACCTTGTTTAAGGACTGATTACACCTTTTTTAACGCGCTGACATGTCCTCCTGTGGGGAGACTCTAGCAAAAGTAATCAGAACAGCGACGGGCCAGCACAGGCAGCGACGGCAGGTCCAGCGACGGCAGGCCCAACGACAGGCCAGCGACGGCAGGCCAGCATCAGCAGGCCAGGACGGCAGGCCAGCGACGGCAGGCAGCGACGGCAGGCCCCACGACGGCAGGCCTAGCGACAGGCAGCGACGGAGGCCCAGCGACGGCAGGCCCAGCGAGGCAGCCCAGCGACGGCAGAGCCCACGCGACGGCGGCCAGCGACGGCAGGCCCAGCGACGGCAGGCCAGCGACAGGCCCAGCGTGTTAGCTACAATTTGAACATGTCTGTTGTGTTGAAATGCTTAGTTACATGACAGAGTATATACTTGAGAAATCTGATCGTTGTTTTAAGGACTGAAGCAAAATGTACAGTCTTGAAGTCCACTTTGGCAGAGGGCTGCTGCACGGCTGATGCTGGAAATGACAAAATTGCAAAATCATGAAGTTGGAGACAGCGTTCTCCCACTAGCTTTAAGCATCAAGCTGTCAGAGCAGCTTACAACCATTGCACCTGTAACATGCATCTGAAATAGCCCATCTGTAAATGCCCATTATGTAAATAAAGGGCCGCATCCCACTACTCATCCCCAATGTTGTTAGTTTTTGCTCCTTTGCACAACTAGTATCTCTACTTGCCATTCATCTTCTGCACATCTATCACTCCAGTGTTAAATTTGCTAAATTGTAATATTTTCACCACTATGGATAATTTATTGCCTCACCCCCTTATCCTACCTCAATTTGCAAACACTGTATATCAGACTTTCTCTATTATATTATTGACTGTTGTTTGTTGTATTTCCATGTGTAACTCTGTTGTTGTTTGTGTCGCACTGCTTTTGCTTTATTCTTGGCCAGGCGCAGTTGTAAATGACAACTTGTTCTCAACCACCTAACCTTGGTTAAATAAAGGTGATCTGGTCTGCCTGGTTAAATAGAAGGTGATCTGGTCTGCCTGGTTAAATAAAGGTGATCTGGTCGTCCTGGTTAATAAAGGTGATCTGGTCTCCGGGTTAAATAAAGGTATCTGTCTGACTGGTTAATAAAGGTGATCTGGTACGTATAAGTATCGTCGTTATAAAGGTGCTGCTAAAGTTAATAAGGACTGACTACCTGTGGTCCTACCTGGTTAAATTAAAGGTGATCTGGCCTACCTGGTTAAATAAAGGTATCGGACCTACCTGGTTTAAATAAAGGTGATCTGCCTACCTGGTTAAATAAAGGTGATCTGCCTGGTAATATATGCTACTGGTTACATAAAGGGATCTGCCTACTGGTAAAATAAAGGTGATCTGGCCTACTGGTTAATAAAGGTGATCTGGCCTACCTGGTTAATAAGTTGATCTGGCTGTACCTGGTTAAATAAGGTGATCTGAAAGCCTATCCTGGTTAAAATAAAGGTGATCTGGCTACCTGGTTTAAATAAAGGTGATCTTGGCTACCTGGTTAAAATTAAAGGTGATCTGGCTACCTGGTTAAATTAAAGGTGATTGGCCTACCCTGTTAAATAAAGGTTATCTGGCCTACCTGTTAAATAAAGGTTGATCTCGCCTACCTGGTTAAATAAAGGTGAATCTGGCCTACCTGTTTAAATAAGGTGTGATCTGCCTACTGGTAATAAAGTACGGCTACCTGGGTAAATAAAGGTGATCTGGCCTTACTTGGTTAAATAAAGGTGATCTGGCCTACCTGTTAAATAAAGGTGATCTGGACTACCTGGTTTAAATAAAGGTGATCTGGCCTACCTGGTTAAATAAAGGTGATCTGACCTACCGGTTAAATAAGGTGATCTGCCACCTGGTTAAAATAAAGGTGATCTGGCCTACTGGTTAATAAAGGTGATCTGGCCTACCTGGTTAAAATAAAGGTGATCTGGCCTACCTGGTTAAATAAAGGTGATCTGGCCTACCTGGTTAAATAAAGGTGATCTGGCTACCTGGTTAAATAAGGTGATCTGGCTACCTGGTTTAAATAAAGGTGATCTGGACTACCTGGTTAAATAAAGGTGATCTGGCCCCTGGTATACCTGGGTATTTAATAAGGTGATCTGGACTACCTGGTTAAATAAAGTGTTGCATCTGGAACTACCTGGTTAATAAAGGTGATCTGGCCTACCTGGTTAAATAAAGGTGATCTGGCTACCTGGTTAAATAAAGTGATCTGGCCTACCTGGTTAAATAAAGGTGATCTGGTCTACTGGTTAATAAAGTATCTGGCTACCTGGTTAAATAAAGGTGATCTGGCCTACCTGGTTAAATAAAGGTGATCTTGGCCTACTGCGATTAAATAAGTGATCTGGCCTACCTGTTAAATAAATGTGATCCTGTCTGCCTGGTTAAAATAAAGGGTGATCTGGTCTGCCTGGTTAAATAAAGGTGATCTGCTCTACCTGGTTAAAAAACGTGATCTGGTCTACCTGTGTTTAAATAAAGGTGATCTGTCTACCTGGTTAAATAAAGGTGATCTGGCTACCTGGTTAATAAAGGTGATCTGGCCTACCTGGTTAAATAAAGGTGATCTGGCCTACCTGGTTAAATAAAGGTGATCTGGTCTACCTGGTTAAATAAAGGTGATCTGGTCTACTGGTTAAATAAAGGTGATCTGTCTACCTGGTTAAATAAAGGTGATCTGGTCTACCTGCGTTAAATAAAGGTGATCTGGCTCCCTGGTTAAAAAGGTGATCTGCACCTGGTAAATAAGGTGATTCTGGTCTACTGGTTAAATAAAGGTGACTGGCCTACCTGGTTAAATAAAGTGATCTGCCATACCTGGTTAAATAAAGTATCTGCCTACCTGGTTAAATAAAGGTATCTGGCCACTGTTAAATAAAGGTGATCTGGCCCTACCTGGTTAAATAAAGGTGATCTGACTACCTGGTTAAATAAAGGTGATCTGGTCTACCTGGTTAAATAAAGTGATCTGGCCTACCTGGTTAAATAAAGGTAATCTGGCCTACCTGGTTAAATAAAGACTACTGGTCTACCCTGGTTTAAATAAAGGTAATCTGGTCTACCTGGTTAAATAAAGGTGATCTGGCCTACCTGGTTTAAATAAAGGTGATTGGCCTACCTGGTTAAATAAAGGTAATCTGGCCTACCTGGTTAAATAAAGGTGATCTGGACTACCTGTGAAATAAAGGTGATCTGGCCTTACCTGGTTAAATTAAAGGTGATCTGGACTACCTGGTTAAATAAGGTGATCTGGTCTACCTGGTTAAATAAAGGTGAATCTGGCCTACCTGGTTAAATAAAGGTGATCTGGCCTACTGGGTTAAATAAAGGTGATCTGGCCTACCTGGTTAAAAAAAGGTGATCTGCCTACCTGGTTAAATAAGGTGATCTGGCCTACCTGGTTAAATAAAGGTGATCTGGCTACCTGGTTAAATAAAGGTGATCTGACCTACCTGGTTAAATAAAGGTGAATCTGGCTACCTGGTTATAAAGGTGATCTGGTCCTATTAAGATCCACTGGTTAAATAAAGGTGAATCTGACCTACCTGGTTAAATAAAGGTGATCTGGCCTACCTGGTTAAATAAAGGTGATCTGCTACCTGGTTAAATAAAGTGATCTGGCCTACCTGGTTAAATAAAGGTGATCTGGCCTACCTGGTTAAATAAAGTATTGGTACCTGGTATAAGCTGATCTGGCCTACCTGGTAAATAAAGGTGATCTGGCTACCTGGTTAATAAGGTGATCTGGCCTACCTGGTTAAATAAAGGTGATCTGGCTACCTGGTTAAAAGTATGCCACGGTAATAAGGTGATCTGGCTACCTGGTTAATAAAGGTGATCTGGCCTCCTGGTTAAATAAGGTGATCTGGCCTACCTGGTTAAATAAAGGTGATCTGGCCTACCTGGTTAAATAAAGGTGATCTGGCCTACCTGGTTAAATAAAGTGATCTGACTACTTGGTTAAATAAGGTGATCTGGCCTACCTGTTAAATAAAGGTGATCTGCTACCTGGTTAAATAAAGTGATCTGGCCTACCTGGTTAAATAAAGGTGATCTGGCCTACCTCGTTAAATAAAGGTGATCTGGCCTACCTGGTTTAAATTAAAGGTGATCTGGCTACTGGTTAAATAAAGTGATCTGCCCTACCTGGTTAAATAAAGGTGATCTGGCCTACCTGGTTAAATAAAGGTGATCTGCCTACTGTAAAAAGGTGATCTGGTCTACCTGGTTAATAAAGGTGATCTGGTCCTACCTGTTAAATAAAGGTGATCTGGCCTACCTGGTTAAATAAAGTGATCTGTCCTACCTGGTTAAAAAAGGTGATCTGGCCTACCTGGTAAATAAAGATGAATGCTTGATCTGGCCTACCTGGTTAAATAAAGTGATCTGGCCTACCTGGTTAAATAAAGGTGATCTGGTCTACCTGGTTAAATAAAGGTGATCTGGTCTACCTGGTTAAATAAAGGTGATCTGGTCTACCTGCGTTAAATTAAAGGTGATCTGGTCTACTGGTTAAATATCAATACATGTTGGATACAGACTTCCAATCGATGGTTCTATTTCAGATTCAAAAGCCAGGAAGCAATCGAGGGGCTAATTTATCTATCGGCTGTTCCAAATGGCACTCTCTCCCTAAGTAGTGCACTCATAGAGGAATAAGGTGCCATTTGGGACTCATATATTTGGGTCTGAAGGTTGATTCCAGCTTTACGCATTTCCTAGTCAATGTTTCCCTTTTAGGTCCTCTGGGAGAGACAGACAGTGTGTGTGTGTGTGTGGTGTGTGTGTGGTGTGTGGTGTGTGTGTGTGTGTGTGTGTGTGTGTTGTTGAGGTGGCTGAACCAAGCCATAAACTATCCTATCCAGCCAGGGTGGGTTCTGTTCCATTCCAAGTCTATAGCTTCTGCTACAATCTGCTGGATCATTCCAGACCAGCTAGAAAGTTATAGAAAGGTGTGTGTGTGTGTGTGTGTGTGTGTGTGTGTGTGTGTGTGTGCGCATGTTTCTCCAATTATCCACATCTGTGTTCGACACAACTCTACAGCTGGTGTGAGTGTGTTCCTACCAGCAGCAGTTCACCCTCTCACTGACACCTCTCTCTCTGACACCTCTCTCTCTCTCTCTGACCACCCTCTCTCTCTGATCTCTCTTCTCTCTCTGACACCCCTCTCTCTCTCTCTGGGACACCTCTCTCTCTCTCTCTGACACCATCTCTCTCTCTCTCTGACACCTCTCTCTTCTCTCTGACACCTCTCTCTCTCCTCTGACACCTCTCTCTCTCTCTGACACCTCTCTCTCTCTCTGACCCCTTCTCCCTCTGACACTCTTCTCTCTGACCCCTTTCTCTGCCCTCATGACAGACACACACCTGCCAGGCTTTCCTCTGGTCCTCCTGGGCCTTTGGGACCTCCTGAAACAATAACCACCACTACACTAGACCCTGCAGTTCTCATAGTGAACAACAGTGGGCACTGTGATACCAAACACTGCTCAATCAGCTTGACATGACACTGGATATGTCCCAAAGGGCCCCGTTTATTTTTTTGATCAGGGCCGTAAGGATAAGGAATGGCCCGCTGTTCATTTATTTTGATCAGGGCCCGTAGGGATAAGGAATGGCCGCTGTTTCATTTATTTTGATCAGCGGCCCGTAGGTAAGGAATGGCCCGCTGTTCATTTATTTTGATTAGGGCCTAGGGATAAGAGAATGGCCGCTGTTCATTTATTGTCAGGGCCATAGGATAAGGAATGGCCGCTGTTCATTTATTTTGATCAGGCCCGTAGGATAAGGAATGGCCGCTGTTCATTTATTTTGATCAGGGCCCGTAAGGATAAGGAATGCGCCCTGTTCATTTATTTTGATCAGGGCCCGTAGGGATAAGGAATGGCCCGCTGTTATTTATTTGATCGGCCCGTAAGGTAAGGAAGGACCGCGATTCATTTATTTTGATCGGGACCCGTAGGGATAAGGGTTATGTGCCATATGGGAAACAGCTCTTGGGCTTGTCAGGGTTTTTATGTACAAACTCATCTTAGCTAATGAAACCAACAGGGGAAATTCTTTACACCGTTATGACACCCACACATAGAGACGTCCAGAGAAGATGAACACTTTTCATCCATGGAAATCACTGTCTTTTCATGGAAGAGTGCTCCAAACAGTCAGGTAGAAACCACAGTACACAGTCAGTAGAACGTATAGTAACAGTCAGTAGAAACGTACAGTACACCAGTCAGGTACAACGTACAGTACACCAGTCAGGTACAACGTAAGTACACCAGTCAGGTACAACGTACAGTACACCAGCAGTACACGACACGTCACAGCAGGTAAGTCATACACACAGGTACAACGTACAGTACCAGCAGTACGTACAGTACACCAGTCAGGTACAACGTACAGTACACCAGTCAGGTACAACGTACATCCAACAATCAGGTACAACGTACAGTACACCACAGTCAGGTACAACGTACAGTACACCATCAGGTACAACGTACAGTACACCAGTCAGGTACAACGTACAGTACACCAGTCATACAACGTACAGTACACCAGTCAGGTACAACGTACAGACACAGTCAGGTAAACGTCAGACACAGTTCACGTACAACGTACAGTACACCAGTCAGGTACAACGTACGACACACCAGTCAGGTACAACGTACAGTACACCAGTCAGGACACGACAGTAACAGTCAGGTTACACGTACAGTACACAGTCAGGTACAACAGTACAGGTACACCAGTCAGGTACAACGTACAGTGTACAACGTACAGCTAACACCAGTCAGGTACACGTACAGTACACCAGTCAGGTACAACGTACAGTACACCAGTCAGCGTACAACCGTACAGTACACCAGTCAGGTACACGTACGTACACCAGTCAGTACAACGTACAGTACACCATAGGTACAACGTACAGTACACCAGTCAGGTCAACGACAGTACCACAGTCAGGTAAGACGTACAGTACACCAGTCAGGTACAACGTACAGTACACCAGTCAGGTACACGCTACACAGTCAGTACAATACAGTAACCAGTCAGGTACACGTACAGTACACCAGTCAGGTACACGTACAGTACACCAGTCAGGTAAACGTACAGTAACCAGTCAGGACGCGTACAGTACACCAGTCAGGTGAACGTACAGTTACACCAGTCAGTAGAAGTACAGTACACAGTCACAGTTACAGTACACCAGTCAGTAACAGTACACCAGTCAGGTAGAACGTACAGTACACCGTCAGGTAGAACGTACAGTACCTCAGTACAACGTACAGTACACCAAGTCAGGTTAGCAACGTACAGTACACCAGTCAGGTACAACGTTACAGTCACCAGTCAGGTACAACGTACAGTACACACAGTCAGGTACAACGTACAGTACACCAGTCAGGTACAACGTACAGTACACACAGTCAGGTACAACGTACAGTACACCAGTCAGGTACAACAGTCAGT
Source organism: Salvelinus sp. IW2-2015 (assembly GCF_002910315.2). Taxonomy (NCBI): domain Eukaryota; kingdom Metazoa; phylum Chordata; class Actinopteri; order Salmoniformes; family Salmonidae; genus Salvelinus; species Salvelinus sp. IW2-2015. Next base: position 91,831 of record NW_019945796.1, on the reverse strand, counting down.
ACACCAGGTCAGGTACAACGTACAGTACACCCAGTCAGGTACAACGTCAGACACCAGTCAGGTACAACGTCAGTACACAGTCAGGTACACGTACAGTACACCAGCAGGTAGAACGTACAGTACCAGCCAGTAATACAGTACAGACGGTAGAACGTACACAGTACACCAGTCAGGTAAACGTACACAGTACACCAGTCAGGTAAACGTACAGTAACCAGTCAGGTAGAACGTACCAGTACACCAGTCAGGTAGAACTACACAGTTACACCAGTCAGGTAAAACGGTAACAGTACACCAGTCAGGTAAACGTAACAGTACACCAGAGCAGGTAAACGTCACAGTACACCAGTCAGGTAAACGTACACAGTACACCAGTCAGGTACAACGTACAGTACACCAGTCAGGAGAACGTACAGTACACAGCAGTAGAACGTACAGTACACCAGTCAGGTAGAACGTACGACACCATCAGGTAGAACGTACAGTACACCATGGTAACTACAGTACACCAGTCAGTAGAACGTACAGTACACCAGTCAGGTAACGTACAGTACACCAGTCAGGGTAAACGTACAGTACACCAGCAGGTACAACGTACAGTACACCAGTCAGGTACAACGTACAGTACACACAGTACACGTACGCTACACCAGTCAGTACAACGTACAGTACACCAGTCAGGTACAACGTACAGTACACCAGTCAGGTAGAGCTACAGTACACCAGTCAGGTAAACGTACAGTACCCAGTCAGGTAAACGTACAGTACACCAGTCAGGTACAACGTACAGTAACCAGTCAGGTACAACGTAACACCAGTCAGGTAAACGACAGTACACCAGTCAGGTGAATGTACAGTCACTATGTAGAGTACCAGTCAAAGTTGGACACACCTACACGTTCAAGGAGTGTGCAAAGCTGTCATCAAGGCAAGGGTGGCTACTTTGAAGAATGTCAAATACAAATATATTTTGATATTCTTTAACACTTTTTTTGGTTACTACATGATTCCATATGTGTTATTTCATAGTGTTGATGTCTTCCCTATTATTCTACATGTATATGTTGTTCTGTCCATAGAATGTTGTTCTGGTCCTATAGAGGTCTGGATGGTAAATACAGCTTTTGGGTAGTGGTTCTGACTGAAA
>NW_019945796.1:63451-90187 GCF_002910315.2 Salvelinus sp. IW2-2015 | reverse complement strand
AAATGAGAAAGAGCGCTGACATGTCCTCCTGTGGGGAGACTCTAGCAAAAGTATCAGAACTAGCGACGGGCCCGGCGGCAGGCCCGGCGACAGGCCCGGCGACGGCCCGGCGGCAGGCCAGGCGACGCCCAGCGACGGCCCGCGCAGGCCAGGCGACGGGCCCAGCACGGGCCGGCGGCAGGCCAGGCGACGGGCCCAGCGACAGGCCCAGCGACAGGCCAGCGACAGGCCCAGCGACAGGCCCAGCGACAGGCCAGCGACAGGCACAGAGACAGGCCCAGAGACAGGCCCAGAGACAGGCCCAGAGACAGGCCCAGCGACAGGCCCAGAGTGATTAGCTACATGATTTGGACATGTCTGTTGTGTTGAAACGCTTAGTTACAGTGAACAGAGTATTACTGAGAAATCTGATGTTGTTTAAAGTACTGAGGCAACATGTACAGTCTTGAAGGTCCACTTGGCAGAGAGGCTGCTGCCGGCGGCTGATGCTGCAAAACTGACGAATTGCAAAAAACACTGAAGCTGGGAAACACACATCTCCCTCACTAACTTTAAGCATCAGCTGTCAGAGCAGCTTACAGACCATTGCACCTGTACATAGCCTATCTGTAAATACCCCATCCAACTACCACATCACCATATTATATTTTATTTATTTTTGCTCCTTTGCACCCCAGTATCTCTACTTGCACATTCATCTTCTGCACATCTATCACTCTAGTGTTTATGCTAAATTGTAATTATTTCACCACTATGGCCTATTTATTGCCTTACCTCCCTAATCTTACCTCATTTGCACACACTGTATATCGACTTTCTCTGTTGTATTATTGACTGTATGTTTGTTTATTCCATGTGTAACTCTGTGTGGTTGTTTTTGTGTCACACTGCTTTGCTTTATTCTTGGCCAGATCGCAGTTGTAAATGAGAAATTGTTATCAACTGGTCTACCTGGTTAAATAAAGGTGATCTGGCCTACCTGGTTAAATAAAGGTGATCTGGCCTACCTGGTTAAATAAAGGTGATCTGCCTACCTGGTTAAATAAAGGTGATCTGCCTACCTGGTTAAATAAAGGTGATCTGGCCTACCTGGTTAAATAAAGGTATCTGGCCTACCTGGTTAAATAAAGGTGATCTGGCCTACCTGGTTAAAAAAGGTGATCTGGCCTACCTGGTTAAATAAAGGTGATCTGGCCTACCTTGTTAAATAAAGGTATCTGGCCTACCTGGTTAAATAAAGGTGATCTGGCCTACCTGGTTAAATAAAGGTGATCTGGCCTACCGGTTAAATAAAGGTGATCTGGCCTCCTGTTAAATAAAGTATCTGCCTACCTGGTTAAATAAAGGTGATCTGGCCTACCTGGTTAAATAAAGGTGATCTGGCCTACCTGGTTAAATAAAGGTGATCTGCCTACCTGTTAAATAAAGTGATCTGGTCTACCTGGTTAAATAAAGGTATCTGGTCTACCTGGTTAATAAAAGTGATCTGGCTACCTGGTTACATAAAGGTGATCTGACTACCTGGTTACATAAAGGTGATCTGACCTACCTGGTTACATAAAGGTGATCTGACCTACCTGGTTACATAAAGGTGATCTGACCACCTGTTACATAAAGGATCTGACCTACCTGGTTACATAAAGGGATCTGACCTACCTGGTTACATAAAGGGATCTGACCTACCTGTTACATAAAGGTGATCTGACCTACCTGGTTACATAAAGGTGATCTGACCTACCTGGTTACATAAAGGTGATCTGACCTACCTGGTTACATAAAGGTGATCTGACCTACCTGGTTACATAAAGGTGATTGACCTACCTGGTTACATAAAGGTGATCTGACCTACCTGGTTACATAAAGGTGATCTGACCTACCTGGTTACATAAAGGTGATCTGACCTACCTGGTTACATAAAGGTGATCTGTCTACCTGGTTACATAAAGGTATCTGGTCACCTGGTAATAAAAGGTGATCTGGTCTACCTGGTTAAATAAAGGTGATCTGGCCTACCTGGTTAAATAAAGGTGATCTGGGCCTACCTGGTTAAATAAAGGTGATCTGGTCTACCCGGTTAAATAAAGGTGATCTGGTCTACCTGGTTAAATAAAGGTGATCTGGTCTACCTGGTTAAATAAAGGTGATCTGGTCTACCTGGTTAAATAAAGGTGATCTGGTCTACCTGGTTACATAAAGGTGATCTGACCTACCTGGTTACATAAAGGTATCTGACCTACCTGGTTACATAAAGGTGATCTGACCTACCTGGTTACATAAAGGTGATCTTGACCTACCTGGTACATAAAGGGATCTGACCTACCTGGTTACATAAAGGGATCTTGACCTACCTGGTTACATAAAGGTGATCTGGACCTACCTGGTTACATAAAGGTGATCTGGTCTACCTGGTTACATAAAGGTGATCTGCGTCTACCTGGTTAAAAAAGGTGATCTGGCCTACCTGGTTAAATAAAGTGATCTGGCCTACCTGGTAAAATAAAGGTGATCTGGTCTACCTGGTTAAATAAAGGTGATCTGGCCTACCTGTTAAATAAAGGTGATCTGGTCTACCTGGTCAAATAAAGGTGATCTGGTCTACCTGGTTAAATAAAGGTGATCTGGCCTACCTGGTTAAATAAAGGTGATCTGTGCCTACCTGGTTAAAAAAGTGATCTGGCCTACCTGGTTAAAAAAAGGTGATCTGGCCTACCTGGTTTAAAAAGGTGATCTGGCCTACCTGGTTAAAAAAAGGTGAATCTGGCCTCTTTCCGTCGATTCCTCCCTTCCGCTCTCCTCATTTCCTTCTCAAAACSCATTGGACAGTGAGGTCAGAAGGGAGGGACCTTGAACCTTCTCCTCCAATACGATTGAGAAGGAGGTGAGGATGTAGGAAGTGAGGAGATGGGAAGCGAGGAATGGTGGGTTGGCTCATTGAGAGAGCCCATGTCTCACCATAGGAAGACGTGCCAGGTCTCCCTTCTGACCTCGATGGGACTTCCTGGTTCAATGAAGGTTCAAAACAAAACGTCTTTCAACATCGTACATGCACTTCCTGTTTCTGCTCTTTAACGACAAACACCTGAAAGCTTTTAGGGTGGCAACTCTGATCCAAATGGAGCCCTATTCCCTATATAGTGCACTACTTTTGACTGGAGCCCTATTCCCTATATAGTGCACTACTTTTGACTGGAGCCCTATTCCCTATATAGTGCACTACTTTTGACTGGAGCCCTATGCACCTTTGTTAAAAGTGGCGCACTATAAAGGGAATAGGGTACCATTTAGGACAGAAAGCCTCTGCTCTTTATATGACCTGTTTCAACAGAGCAGGAATGGGGAGGGGTCAGAGATGAGTGGGAGACATAAGATCTACACATTACAGAACAAGGCTAGTTTTCAATGATCAGGGATATTTCTCCTCCAGGAATTGACTCAGATTTATTCAACTGATTTGTATCTCTGGTTCTGGGCCTTGTGTTTTCTCTCCAGGTTTTGTGTTTGTGTTTAGAGTAGTTTAGAAACCAACACTGTCTGATTTGACTCACTGAATGACTGGGTTTACTGACTGGTTTCCCCCCTTCTCTCTCTGTCTCAGCTAAATAAGGAGATGTCCAACATCGTGACCCAGATCCTAAACAACTACCCTGGCAAGAACAGCACCACCGAGCAGGCCTGGGATTACGTACAGAGGACGGTGAGTGGAGAGCACAGATCTAGGATTATCTTCCCTGAACTCGAACCGTTTTGAACTAAGAGGGGAAAAAGGGGGGTTATTTTGACTTGCAACGGAGGTCAATTCCAACCAGTTCAAAAGTCAACACTCACCAGTCGCCCCAAAATAGATTCATCATTACTGTAGCTTACGGTAAAGAGATTTAACATTACCTGTAGCTTTACGGTAAAGAGATTTAACATTACCTGTAGCTTTACGGTAAAGAGATTTAACATTACCTGTAGCTTTACGGTAAAGAGATAACATTACCTGTAGCTTACGGTAAAGAGATTTAACATTACCTGTAGCTTTACGGTAAAGAGATTTAACTTACCATGTAGCTTTACGGGTAAAGAGATTAACATTACCTGTAGCTTTACGGTAAAGAGATTTAACATTACCTGTAGCTTTCGGTAAAGAGTTAAACATACCTGTACTTACGGTAAAGTGCCGAGTGGTGTAAAAATGTAATAAAATACAATTTTATTACTCAATTTATTGAGTTTATTACTCGTTGTATTGTAATAAATACAATACAACCGTTCATTTGCATAGAATTGTCAAGTTACCTGAAGTGAAACAACTGTCTGACAGAAGGAGTCTAGTGCTTGGTATACTCTTCTGTACAGAAATTACACCTGTGTCATTTGACGCAGTCGAAACGACCTCTAAATGGACTGTTCAGTGGCCAAACCGTAGCTGTTTACAAATGGATTGACACGAAGGCCTTACGCCAAGCTCTAAAGCTCCGTCCGTCTGGAAAAGTTATTTCAAACAAAGGAAGTGGAGAATACTTCACTCTCAGCTCCTTGTTAAAAACCCTTCAGCAGCTTGAACATATTCTTTGTCCTAGTTCATTGTAAAGCAATAACTAACAGTATAGGGTTGCTAGTCAGCGATATCTATCTGAAAACGACTGACTTCTGGGTTCCCCCCCCCCTCCCACCCCCACTCCCACTCCCCCCGCCTTCCAACTCGCCGCTCCAGCCCCACCCACCCGCCCAGTTCACCCCCCCCACTATCTCTCGCCCCCCCTTCCATTCTCTTCTACCTGGACATGTTCCTCTCCTCTCCATTCTCTTTCTGGACATGTTTCCTCTCTATTATTGTTCTACCTTTAAATCACCATTTGTTTTATCACCTTATCTCACCCCCCGTTCTCTCTCTCCCTTCCCCTCCTATCTCTCTCTCCCTCCCCCCTCCTTCTCTCTCCCCCCTTCTCTACTCTCTCTCTCTCTCTCTCTACCTCTCTACTCTCTCTAATCACTCCTCTCTCTCCCCCCCTCTCTCTCCTCCCCCTCTCTCTCTCTCCCCGGGCCGTCGGTGAGCTCGCAGGTACGGATGTTTTTTTGGTTTTTATTCACTTTTGGTTCGCCGAATGGTGATCATCCCCCCCGCTCTCTCTCTCACCCCCCCCCTCAGCGGTGGCTGCGCCCGCACCCCACACGAACGACAGCCAACCCCACATCCCACTCCGGCGCTCATGATGAAAGTATCACTAAGATTGTGTTGTCTATGGTAGAGCTTGTTCTTTTTGTTATGGAAATAGGTAATTCTCGCAAGGCTCGCTGTCCTTATGTACCTGTTCATGCTGTTCGTGTTGTCCATTCCACAGTAGATCTCCTTTTCCCTTTTTTTCAAACTATTAATAACTGGTGGTGATATCAGCTTGTTTTTATGAACATGGAAAAAAGAAAAGCTCAAATGACAGCCCCCACCCCAACCTCGAAAAAAAAAAAGTGAAATAAAGAAAAATAAGACATAAAAAAAAAGATAAAAACATGAGTATTGCGTCGCTTCATCCCTCTTCTCACGCGCAGCCTTTCTCATTTACTGTTCTTCATGCTTCGTGCCCTCTCTATTTCCAACCTCGATGCAGCATGTTGCGATGGCGAATAGAGTGATTTGTTTTTCCTAGCGAGCTCCCACCTCCCGTTGTTGCCTATCATTCGGGAAAGACTGTGTCGAGCGATGGGGTGGGGCGTGAGTCGGGCGGAGGGGGAGGGGAGCAGAGGAGGAAAAGGCTGCTGCATCTCCCACCCACTATCGCCTCACTCTCTTCCCCCGCTCTGCTCTCTCACTTCTTCTCCCTGACGCATCCCACTCTTCGATCTCATACCTACTAATAATCGAGGGAGGCGCGGAGGAAACAAAGCCGGGTACCGGATCTACATCTCTCACTCAATCCCTCTCTTCTCTCTCCCCTTCTCTCTCTCTCCTCCCCCCCCTCTCTCTCAACTCTCTCTCCCCTCTCTCTCTCACTCTCTCTCCCTCCTCCCTCTCTCTCTCTACCTCTATCATCATCTCTCCCCCCCTTTCTCTCTCTCCCCCCCTCTCTCTCTACTCAATCCCTCTCTACCTCTCTCTCCCCCCTCGTTACCTCTCTTCCGCTTTGTTTCTTCTTCATCTCTCTCCTTTGTTCTGTTTTTCTCTCTCTCCCTCCCCCTTCTCTCTCTCTCTAATCCTCTCTCTCCTTCCCTCCGTCCATCCCCTCTCTCTCCAGATGGGTGTGTTGGGATGAGTGGTCGTATGGACTGGCGTTGTAACTGGCTGCGTATGAACAGTTCCCAGCTGTTGTTTCCCGTTCCTGCCAAACGCGTCTCTGTTTGAGGGTATTCCTCCTCTGACAGTGGTTTCTGTGAGGCACAGTCACTTACTGCCCGTCTACGACAGGTAAGAAACACCTCATATATGAATCACATTTCAAATCAAATGTATTTATAAAGCCCTTCTTGCATCAGCTTATGTCACAAAGGCCTGTACAGAAACCCAGCGCTAAAACCCCAAACAGCAAGCAATGCAGGGGTAGAAGCACGGTCGGCTAGAAAAAACTCCCTAGATAAGGCCAGAACCTAGGAAAAACCTAGAAGAGAAACAGGCTATGAGGTGTGCCATCCTCTTCTTGGCGCTGCCGTGGTGAGATTATAACAGAACATGGCCAAGATGTTCAAATGTCATAAATGACCAGCAGGGTCAAATAATAATAATCACATAGTTTGTCGAGGTGCAGCAATGTCACACCTCAGGAGTAAATGTCAGTTCTTTTCATAACCGATCATTAAGAAGTATCTCTTGCGCTCCTGCTGTCTCTAGAGAGTTGAAAACAGCAGGTCTGGGACAGAGCACGTCCGGTGAACAGGTCAGGGTCCATAGCCGACATTAAGAGTATTCTCTACCGCTCCTTGTGTCCTTAGAGAGTTGAAAAAGCAGGTCTGGGACAGGTAGCACGTCCGGTGAACAGGTCAGGGTTCCATAGCCGCAGGCAGAACAGTTGAAACTGGAGCAGCAGCACGGCCAGGGAGAGGACAGCAAGGAGTCTATGCCAGGTAAGTCCTGAGTATGGTCCTAGGGCTCAGGTCCTCCGAGAGAAAGAGAAAGAAAGAGAGAGAATTAAGAGAGCATACTTAAATTCACACACAGGACACCGGATAAGACAGAGAGAAATACTCCAGATATATATTATATTAGTTGATTGATTAAGAGAACAGTCCTACAGAGAGGCTTCTCATAGTACTTGTGCTACACATGTATCAGTACTGAATGTAAGTCGTGCAACTTCAAATGGCATTGAATTATGGTCACAGTTGTTTGACTCCATCACTGAGTTACCGAACACCACCAACACCACCATCATCTGTTAATATATTGGACTGTGTTTAATATACATCTCTGTCTCTGTCTCTCTCTCTGTCTGTGTCTGTCTCTGTGTCTGTGTCTGTGTCGTCTCTCTTGTCTCTCTGTGCTCTCTGTCTGTCTCTCTCTGTCTCGTCTGTCTGGCTCTCTGTCTGTGCTCTCTGTCTGTCTCTCTGTCTGTCTCTCTGTCTGCTCTCTGTCTGTCTCTGCTGTCTTCTGTCTCTGTCGTCTCTCTGTGTCTGTCTCTCTGTGTCTGTCTCTCTGTGTCTGCTCTCTGTGTCTGTCTCTCTGTGTTCGTGTCTCTCTGTGTCTGTCTCTCTGTTGTGTGTCTTCTCTCTGTTTGTGTTCTGTCTGTCTTTCAGGCTGTAACTCCAGTGTTAGAGAGCTGGCTGTTTGCAACGTTGGAGTGATCCTGGGGTCTGCCTGGGAGTGCTTCATCGAGGTAAAGACCAACAATACATTCTACTGGACCAGAACAACATATACATCTATAGGACCAGAACAAAACATATACATTCTATAGGACCAGAACAACAATAACATTCTATAGGACCAGAACAACAATATACATTCTACTGGACACAGAAACAACATATACATTTACTGGACCAGAACAACATATACATTACTAGGCCAGAACAACAAATAACATTCTACAGGACCAGAACAAACATTATACATTCTACTGGACCCGAACAAATATACATTCTACTGGACCAAAACAACACTTAACATTCTACTGACCAGAAACAACATATACATTCATGGACCAGAACAACATATACATTCTACTGGACCAGATAACAAAACATTCTACTGGACCAGAACAACATATACATTCTATGGACCAAACAACATATACATCTACTGGGACCAGAAACAACAATACATTCTAGGACCAGAACAAACATATACATTCTATGAGCAGAACAACATATACATTCTACTGACCAGAACAAACATATACATTCTCTGGACCAGAACAACATATACATCGTATAGGACCAACAACATATATCATTCTACTGGACCAGAAACATATACATTCTACTGGACCAGACAACATATACATTCTACTGGACCAGAAACAACAGATACATTCTACTGGACCAGACAACAATATACATTTTACTGGACCAGACAGACAAACATCTAGACCAGAACAACATATACATTCTACGGACCAGAAACAACATATACATTCTACTGGACCAGAACAACATATACATTCTATGGACCAGAACAACATATACATTCTACTGGACCAGAAACAACATATACATTCTTATAGGACCAGAACAACATATACATTCTACTGGACCAGAACAACATATACATCACTGGACAGAAAAATATACATCTACTGGACCAACAACATATACATTCTATGGACCAGAACAACATATTACATTCTACTAGGACCAGAACAACATATACATTCTACTGGACCAGAACAACATATACATTCTACTGGACCAGAAACAACATATACATTCTATAGGACCAGAAACAACATTATACATATCTACTGGCCAGAACAACATATACATTCTACTGGACCAGAACAACATATACATTCTATAGGACCAGAACAACATATACATTCTACTGACCAGAACAACATATACATTCTACTGGACCAGAAACATAACATTCATAGACCAGAAACATATACATTCTACTGGACCAGAACAACATATACATTCTACTGGACCAGAACAACATATACATTCTACTGGACCAGAACAACATATACATTCTTATAGACAGAACACATTCTACTGGCCAGAACAACACATATATAATCTAACTGACCAGAACAACATATACATTCTACGGACCAGAAACCAACATATACATTCTACTGGACCGAAACAACATATACATCTACTGGAACCAGAACAACATATACATTCTACTGACCAGAACAACATATACATTCTATAGGACCAGAACAACATATACATTCTATGGACAGAACACATATACATTCTACTGGACCAGAACAAACATTTATGACAACAAAATACATTCTACTGGACCAGAACAACATATACATTCTACTGACCAAAACAACATATACATTCTACTGGACCAGAACAAACACTATGACAATCACATATACATTCTACTGGACCAGAAACAACATATACATCTATAGGACCAGAACAACATATACATTCTACTGGACCAGAACAACATTACATTCTATAGACAGAACATATCATCTTACTGGACCAGAACAACATAACATTCTACTAGACCAGAACAACATATACATTCTACTAGACCAGAACAACATAACATTCTACGGACCAGAACAACATATACATTCTACTGGACCAGAACAAACATATACATTCTATAGGACCAGAACAACATTACATTCTACTGGACCAGAACAACATATACATTCTACTGCACCAGAACAACATATACATTCTACTGGACCAGAACAACACTATACATTCTACTGGACCAGAACAACATACATTCTACTGGACCAGAAACAACATATACATTCTACCTGGACCAGAACAACATATACATTCTAATAGGACCAGAACAAACATATACATTACTACTGAACCAGAAGCAACATATACATTCTAACTGGACCAGAACAACATATACATTCTAGCAGACTAGAACGAAAACATATACAATCTACTGACCAGAACAAACATATCATTCTACTGACCAGAACAACATATAATTCTATAGGACAGAACAACATATACATCTACTGGACCAGAACAACATATACATTCTACTGGACCAGAACAAATATACATTCTATAGGACCAGAACAACATATACATTCTATGGACCAGAACAACATATACATTCTACTGACCAGGAAACAACATATACATTCTACTGGAACAGAAAACAAACATATACATTCTACTGGACCAGACAAACATATCATTCTACTGGACCAGAACAACAATACATTCTACGGACCCGACAACATATACATTCTATAGGACCAGAACAACATATACATTCTTATAGGACCAGAACCAACATATACATTCTACTGACCAGAACAACATATACATTCTACTGGACCAAGAACACATATACATTCTACTGGACCAGAACAACATATACTTCTACTGGACCAGAACAACATATACATTCTATAGGACCAAACTAATCCATATTACATTCTACTGGACCAGAACAACAATATCATTCTACTGGACCAGATAACAACATATACATTCTACTGGACCAGAACAACATATACATTCTTACTGGACCAAAAAACATATACATTCTATAGGACCAGAAAACATTATTTCATTCTACTGACCAGAACAACATCTATACGACATTCTTACTGGACCAGAAAACATATACATTCTAAGGACCAGAACAACATATACATTCTACTGACCAGAAAACACATATACAATTCTTACGGGACCGCAGAACAGACAACATACATTCTATAGGACCAGGAACAACATATTACATTTCTACTGGACAGGAAACAACATATACATTCTGTAATAGTACTCTGAGCAAAAACATATACATTTGTACTACTGGACCAGAACAACATATACTATTGCGAAGACGCGGTAACGATTGTACTAATATACAGACTTTCTTTGAGAGGACACCAAAGCACACAATATACTTTTATTTGAGGGGAGCCAGTAAGCTTATCTGATACCAAATAAATGACCCATCTTGATGAGGACACGAGGAACGATACATTATGAGCTTCTATCTTCCATCTGAGTACAAACAGATACCAAATACGTATCCAGAGCAGACACTTGACTCTGCTTATGATGCACCACCAACAACATAGAGTAGAGCGAATCTAACTGCACATTACATGACTTACCTCTCTAACATAGACCCAATAGCGAACAGAGGTATTGACCATTTCTCTAACTCTTGACTCTCAGGAAAGCGAACCAATAGCGGATTCTGTCTGAACGCAGGTCATACTCTACTCAATACACTACGCTCGGCACACAGAATCAAGATGATACGTGTCTTTTACTGTGGGACCAAACACTCTCTGTCAAACAAAGACAGTCTACCGCGACACAGGCATCGAAACAATTGGCTCGTACTGGCTTCTACAACTAGCATCAAACCACAAGCCTTAATCAGGCAGGAAGGCATACGAGACCTATATATCTGTTCATACCGCTCTTATAACGGGGCACCATGGAGACACACATATTACATATCTTACTTGACCTCGAAATCACAATAACGAACCTTCATGATACCACCAGACAACCGATTACCGAGTCATGAGTCTAAGACCTTCAGATCTAGAGCATAATACACATGGCCTTATACTGCGGAGCGCAGGACCCACCAGAGATGCTGATAGAGCGAATTCTCAAATCAACTCTGAGCTACAGTTCCACACAAGTTAGGACCCAGAACAACATAAAGTACAGGTGCACTGACCAGAAACACTATACATTGCTGACTTGCGACCTGAAACAACATATACTCTACTGACCGGTACACACATCATACAAATGTGCGCTGACCAGGTAGAGCCAAGTTACATCTCATAGACCAGAAACAAGTCAAACACATCAGAAACCATAGAGACAAGCAAAGGTAGCACTAGCTTATGAGCTACGAAACAAGACCATTATTAGCGATCATGAGGCGATCCAGAAACTCAACTCCTGTGTCTACAATCTCGAGACTCGAACAATCGGAGTATATCATACGCGATAAAGCCCCTTATTCTGCGTACAACAAATGCCTGAAATTAAGGTTTTTTATTAATTCATCTTAAGAGTGACCAGTATCACCTAACTAATACAAATCTCGTGCGTCGTACGAACACAGCATTTGATTTACATGTGCTACTGATATACAATCAAACAACCTATTATACATTAACACGATTTTTCCTTAATGTCTCCCATTATGCTGTGCACCCCAAAAAATCAACATATTTACTCACTATCTTTATTTGGAAGAATCTACTGCAATTAATGGTAGTTTACACTTTACCCGAGACAACATGTTCCTATTAGCAATAAATTACTTTTAGTAAACCAAGATACTATGAGCTTCCCAACCGCAGAATCCAAAAATTATGATACATTCACGGACCTGGAACAATGGCAATAATACATTCTATAGAACCGAGACAACATATACATTACCGACCAGAACAACTAGTATAAACAATCTTCTCTACTGGATCTATGTGAACAATAATTTCATTCTATCAGATCTACTACATTTATTCGCTATAGACTCCTGAGTATAATTATTTATACTAGTTTCCACTCTAGGACCAGAACAAACATATAACATCTATTAGACCAGAACAAAATACATTCTATATACCAGAACAACATATACATTCTTAAGACCAGAACTAACATCTTATACATCTAATAGGACAGAACAACAATATACATTCCGTATAGACCAGAACAACATTAACATTCTTAGACCGAACAAAACATATACATTCTATAGGACCAGAACCTCAACATATACAATCTACTGGACCAGAACTAACAATTACATTCACTTACCAGAACAAACATATACATTCTACTGACCAAACAACATATACATTCTACTGGACCTAGAACACATAACATTCTACTGACCAGAACAACAATATCATTCTACCTGACCAGAACAACATATACATTCTATTAGGACCAGAAACACATATTATCCTAGCGACCCAGACACAACATATACATTCTACTGGACCCAGAAAACATATACATTCTATAGGACCAAACCATACATATACATCTCACTGACCAAACAACATATACTTCTATAGACCAGAAAACTATATACATCTACTGGACCAGAACAACATATCATTCTATAGACAGAAACAAAATACATTTCATACTGTACCAGAACAACATTAACATTCTAGAGACCAAAACAACATATACATCTATAGTACAGAAACTAAATATACATTCTACTGGACCAGAACAAACATATTACATCTATAGACCCCAGGAACAACAATACATTCTATAGACCATGAACAACATATACATTCTTACTCGACCAGATACAGACATAACACTATAGGACCAAACAACATATACATATCTACTTGAACCAGAAACATAACACATTCTCTAGGACAAACAACATATACATTCTATAGGACCAGAACAACATAACATTCTACTGCGACCAAAAACATATACCATCTATAGACCCATAACAACATATACATTCTACTGACCGAACAAACATATACATCCTATAGACCAGAACAACATAACATTCTATAGAATCTGCAGCAGTCTTCAGCCAAACAATGTTACAGTAAAGAAATAAATGCCCAGTCAGAAACACCTTCTGACTCTACTTAACTCCACGTGACTTCCAGGACAGCAGCTCTTGTTTCAATGAGTAGAACCAGCTAATCCTCATACAGGAGCGCATGTGTCACAGCTATGAGAAGGAACTAAGGCTGCCTGAAAGCTGAAATAACCTGTCGCTATGTGTAGTAGAATACGCTGAGCCTCTTCATACCTCTGATCCCTCTACAGCCCTGTATGATCCTCTTCATTATGGCTGTGTTTAAAGCCTATACACACTTTGAGCAGTACACCAAAATTAAAATGTACTGATATGTATGACGAAGGGACCACTATGAACACACACTACACACACACACATACAATCCACCTCACACACACCACACACACACACCACACAACCACACACCACACACACACGTTCTCTCTTTCTTATCTGACAAACCGTTCGATTGCTAGATGTTTATTTTCCTTTATTTCCTTTATTTAATTTTTTCTCTTTATTGTATTTTTTGGACCACTTGTTCTTTTCTTACACGTCATCCAGTTCCATTGGAGCACTTTAGAGACTTCATTATGTTTAGAGAGGAAAACGGTGACGAGAGCAGACCGTGGGGCCAAGACAACAGAACAGAGAGATGTGGAGAAAGTAGGACGGGAAAGCGTGAAGAGAGGACAGAGGAGATGTAGAAAGAGATGGAGGGGTTGTCTCCTCGGCAGATACAGTCTACCACATCCTTGACTCCTGGGGAACATCCATTTTATCATCAGGAGTCAATCATCATCGTCATTGTTTGTCAGCTCTCGTCGGGTCCCAATCCTAACTTCAGATATGCATGGGTAACTTTTCATGTATTGAAAATGTCAAATATGAGATTTTTCAATTRGAGAATTTAATTGGGAGATTTGTGTAAAATGTGAGTTGTGTTCACAGATCTCAAGTTAGGTTTAACGGTCTTTATTGAGTTGACCTGACTAGAAGAGGAAGGGTCGGGTTATTGACTCTGGGAAAATACTACATTGTTTTGAGTTGTTATACATTTTTGTTTGTTAAGTACCTTGTATATAATTTAGTTTGGTATTTCGTGAGCGTCTGAATCCATGTTTTTGTGAAGATGTTTGTTTTTCAAAAGGTTTTTTTCATTGCATGTTTTCTTTTTCATGTATTTCATTTATGTTTTGTCGGTGCAGTTTAAGATTTTTTTCTTGATAATTTTGTTTAAAGTAATAGGAATAATGAGATACTAAAGAGATTCAGATACTTTAAAGTGGGGGGGGCTTGGCCGTAGGGGGGGATTCCCCAACTGGTGGCCGTAGGGGGGGTTCCCCCAAGTTTTCTGAGCTAGATATAAATATAAATCAACTCCAAGTGATTTTCATTTTGGAAATTGTTCCGTAGTATTCCCACGCATAACAGAGGGATATATGTGACTGTATACAAATCTAAGCAAGCTTTGAAATGATCAAGTTTAAGTTAAATATTATATCTGTTTGGTCTTCTTGCTGTCAATTTTCAGTCTACAAATGATTTGTATATTAATGTTCGGCCCCTTGACCATCCGCTCAAGAAACAAATTCATCCCTCTGCTGAATCTAGTGGATGAATCTAGTGGATGAATCTAGTGGATGACTGCTTTTAAAGGGGCTGTGCTCCAATAATCCCACTCCCATATTGGCAAAGGAAAGTCTCAGTTTACAATTGTCTTTTGATGACAAACAGAATAGTTTGTAATGAATTATATGTTGATTGTGGCGTCTCCTCGGTTTGTGAGTTCCTCTGAAGCTTTTCATCTTTTTCTGTGATGACGACTTTCGCGTAAATATCTAATTTTCCTTCAGAAAGACAAACAAACGTGTTTCGTTAAGATGAACCATTTTGTTTTAACATATAAAAAAATCATGGTTATGTAACCTTTTTCTGTGAGTGAAGAGCAAATTTAAATAACAGAAGCTGGGTTCTGTTTTTTGTTTTTTTTAAGAGGAAAAACATCCGTTTTGTTTTTTTGAGAAAATATCCATTTTGGACAGAAATTCTTTATGTACAGTAAATCATTCAGAATTAAAATCATGTATATTTTTTAACTTTGAATTAAGGTTTTTGTTTTATATTTAGACCTTTTTTGTTGTCTGATTTGATAAACCTTCCTTGACCTTAGAGTAATTTTTGTTTTTTACCCGTAAGGACTATTTAATTTAGTAACTCGATGAAACTTGTGTCTGCTATGCTTGATCAGTTGAAAGTATACTCACCCCATTTGATTCTGGTTTTGATTTTGTCAATAAACATTGAATAGACTGCTTGTGTGTGTCTGTCGATTTTTCAATGGCCGTGTTCGAGAGAATCTGATCTGAGAACATGTTAGCGTGCTTGTTCACCCTGGAAGAGAAGTGGCGTTCAGATATAGGTACAACTATCCAGTTAGAGAGAACCAGTAAGAGACGGGGGTACAATTCACAACGTCATCACCACACACAGCCACACACACACACACAACACACGTCATCATCACCACACACACACACACTGCAAACAGGAGAGAGGAGACTAGTAGAAGTCTTAGTTGTTTTAATGGTTAAAGATGTGCGCTGCAGCACCGGTCAGAGTCCAGCAGAAGGAGTGTCCATGTGGGTCCAGATGAGGTGGAGGACAGGAGTTTCTAGGAGTTGTCTCAACAAGCCCTCCTGGAGATGGAGTCCAGCAGAAGGAGTGTCCATGTGGAAAGGGTCCAGATGAGGACAGGAGTTTCTAGGGGTGGTCTCAACATGCCCTCCTGGAGAGGGAGTCCAGCAGAAGGAGTGTCCATGTGGAAAGGGTCCAGATGAGGACAGGAGTTTCTAGGGGTTGTCTCAACCTCCTGGAGACACTTCAGGGACTGGGGTCTCCATCCCCCCCAGGTTAGGTGTTTCCCCATTCAGACTTACAGTACCTTTTAGGCGTAATGGGCTTTGCAGGTGTGGTTCCCTTGTGCATACCGAATACATTTCATTTAACCTCTGAAAACCCCTCCCACTTGCTGGCCAACAGAGGGGTTGGGTTAAAGGTGGAAGACTCATTTCAGTTCTCAATGCCTTCAACTTAAATGTGTCTTCCTCATTTAACCCCTCTTGAATCAGAGAGGTGCGGTGGGGGGCTGCCTTGATCGACATCCACGTCTTTGGCGCCCGGGGAACTGTGGGTTAACTGCCTTGCTCAGAACGATCCAGCAACCTTTCAGTTACTGGCCCAACGCCCCTGTAGATGTTGTGTAGACGTTGTGCCAGCTCACGGTGATGATCTCCTACCCAGCTGTTAAAGCATTAATCCAGTAGGGGGAGCTATAGGACTCTGATCACAAACTGGCTGAGAGTCTTCATTCCAGCATTCCTACATGATCTATGGTCAGTTGGAGGACGTCGCTCCTTGACGATGATCTATGGTCTGTTGGAGGATGTTGCCCCTTAACGATGATCTATGGTTAGTTGGAGGACGTTGCGCCTTGACGATGATCTATGGTCTGTTGGAGGACGTTGCCCCTTGACGATGATCTATGGTCTGTTGGAAGACGTTGCCCCTTGACGATGATCTATGGTCTGTTGGAGGACGTTGCCCCTTGACGATGATCTATGGTCTGTTGGAGGACGTTGCCCCTTGACAATGATCTATGGTCTGTTGGAGGACGTTGCCCCTTGACGATGATCTATGGTCTGTTGGAGGACGTTGCCCCTTGACGATGATCTATAGTCTGTTGGAGGACGTTGCCCCTTGACGATGATTTATAGTCTGTTGGAGGACGTTGCCCCTTGACGATGATCTATGGTCTGTTGGAGGACGTTGCCCCTTGTCTGTGAGAGCATTGGGCATGCATGTACACTGTGTGCTGGAGGGATAGCACATGCTTGTGTACTAGTACTATATAGGAGTGTATGTCTTGTATGGTATACTGTATGTGTTGGGGCTGTCAGAGTCAATCAGTTCATTCCAGTTCAATTTTAGTGCACACATTTATTTTATTTTTTTACAATCAAAATACACTGTAAACATCCTAAATACATGATCTATACAGCTAAAAACAGCAATGCGATGTTAAAACAAGTTGACGTTGAGATTAAAGAGATTCTCTGGTACATTTGTATACTTTTTAAAGAGAGTGAAAGTAGTGGCTCACAAGCCAAAAGTGGTCCCCGAAAATTGCGTACTACGTCACATACGTRTTCAGATTTGTGCACCGCGTCGTTGCTCTTCCTCTCGCTCTGCTGTGGGGGGCATCGTATGCTTATTACTAGCTGTCACTCATAYGGCGAGGGGCTGAAGCTCATTGGTTGAACTCTAATTGCTGGGCGGCTGGCCTACGTGGGGGAAAATGTAGGGAAAATGGTGCAGCACAGATTCTAGAATAACAATCACTTTCGGGATTTAGGGATTTTGTGGCTAATTGAGATAATTCTGCTCATAGATTATTATAATTTAAAAATAATATTATTTAACCTTTATTTAACTCGGCAAGTCAGTTAGGAACACCTTTTTATTTACAATGACGGCCTACCCCGGCCAAACCCTAACCTGGACGACGCTGGGCCAATTGTGCGCCGCCCTATGGGACTCTCAATCATGGCCGGTTGTGATACAGGCTGGAATCAAACCAGAGTCTGTAGTGACGCCACCAGCACTGAGATGCAGTGCCTTAGACCACTGTGATACAGCCTGGAATCAAACCAGGGTCTGTAGTGACGCCACTAGCACTGAGATGCAGTGCCTTAGACCGCTGCGCCACTCGGGAGCCCCAAGCTAAGATGGGGAGAGGTCTGTCTGTAATAAAGTGCTGCTCGGCTGTYTTGACATCACCATCAACTAAACAAGTCCTACAGGCCCTAGTTTTATCCCACCTGGACTCCTGTCCMGTTATATSGTCAAGTGCTGCAAAATAGAACACARGCRAATTCCAGTTGGCMCAGAACAGAGCARCACAGCTRGCCCTTAGATGTACTCAGAGAGYTAACATCAATAACRTGCATGTCMATCTCTCCTGGCTCAAAGTAGAGCAGAGATKGACTGCATCACYACTTGTCTTTGTGGGAGGCATTGACGTGTCTGTCTATTCAAACAGCTGAACACAAAGCTGGGACACCCATGCACACCCCACAAGACATGCCACCAGGGGGGTCTCTTCTTCACAGTCCCCAAATCCAGAACAGACTCTGGGAGGTGCACAGTACTAGATAGAGCCATGACTACTCCTTTTCAACACCAATTGGTAGATTAAAATATATATATATATATTCCTGTATGTTTTCTAGGGTTAGGAAAGTATTTCTGAATAAAAAACAAAAAAAGGTTTGGAGAGTCTTTGCAGACTAAATATATTGGTGAACCAAAAGTACAGTGGTTTCCATTAAAGAACAGCCTCTGTGTTCTGTTAGATGGGCTAAGAAGGAGTCTGGTGAGAGGGAAGGAAGGTGGCCCACCGGAGGGGAAGTGGAGTTAGAAGGAGTTGTGAGAGGGAAAGGAAGGTGGCCCACGCGGAGGAGGAAGTGGAGGCAGGAAGGAGTCTGTGAGAAGGG
The DNA here is from genome assembly GCF_002910315.2 of Salvelinus sp. IW2-2015. NCBI lineage: Eukaryota > Metazoa > Chordata > Actinopteri > Salmoniformes > Salmonidae > Salvelinus > Salvelinus sp. IW2-2015. Next base: position 70,987 of record NW_019945796.1, on the reverse strand, counting down.
AAGGAAGGTGGCCCACCGAGGAAGAAGTGGGAGGCAGGAAGGAGTCCTGTGAGAGGGAAGGAAGGTGCGCCCACGCGGAGGAGGAAGTGGGGGCTAGAAGGAGTCCTGTGAGAGGGAAGGAAAGGTGGCCCACCGGAGGGGAGAGTGGAGGCTAGAAGGAGAGTCTGTGAAGAGGAAGGAAAGGTGGCCCACCGGAGGAGAAGTGAGGCAGGAAGAGTCTGTGAGAGGGAAAGGAAGGTGGAACCCACCGAGGGGAAGTGGAATGCTAGAAGGAGTCTGGTGAGAGGGAAAGGAAGTGGGCCCACCGGAAGGAGGAAGTGGAAGGGTAGGAAGAGTCTGTGAGAAGGGAAGGAAAGGTGGCCCCACCGGAGGGGGAAGTGGAGCAGGAAAGGAGTCGTGAGGGGAAGGAAAGTGGCCCCACCCGGAGGGGGAGTGGAGGCCAGAAGGAGTCCCCTGGTTTTGAGAAAGGGAAGGAAGTGGCCCACACGGTAGGGGGAAGTGGAGTCAGGAAAGGAGTCCTGTGAGAGGAAAGGAAGGTGGCCCACCCGGAGGGGAAAGTGGAGGCAGGAAAGGAGTCTGTGAAGAGGGAAGGAAGGGTGCCCACCGGAGGGGGAAGTGAGGCAAGGAAGGAGTCCTGTGAAGAGGGAAGGAAGGTGGCCCACCGGTAGGAGAAGTGGAGGCAGGAGGAAGTCCTGTGAGAGGGAAGGAAGGTTGGCCCCCACTCGGAGGAGGAAAGTGGGGGCTAGAAGGAGTCTGTGAGAGGGAAGGAAGGTGCCCACCGGAGGGGGAAGTGGAGGCTAGGAAGGAGTCTGTGAGAGGGAAGGAGGTGCCACCGGAGGAGGGAAGTGGGGAGCAGGAAGGAGTCTGGTGAAGAGGGAAGGAAGGTGGCCCACCGTGAAAGGGGGGGAAGTGGAGGCTGAAGGAAGTCTGTGAGAGGGAAGGAAGGTGGCCCACGGAGGAGGAAAGTGGAGGCAGGAAGGAAGTCTGTGAGAGGGAAGGAAGGTGACCCACCGGAGGAGGAAGTGGAGGCAGACGGAGTCTGTGAGAGGGAAGGAAGGTGGCCTCACCGGAAGGGGGAATGGATGGCCGAAAGGAGTTGTGAAGAGGGAAGGAAGGTAGCCCACCGGGAGGGGGAAGTGGAAGGCTAGAAGGAGTCTGTGAGAGGGAAGGAAGGTGAACCCACCGAGGAGGAAGAGGGTGGCAGAAGGAGTCCTGTGAGAAGGGAAGAAGGTGGCCCACCGGAAGGGGGAGTGGAGGCTAGGAAGGAGTCTGTGAGAGGGGAAGGAAAGGTGGCCACCGGAGGAGGAAGTGGGAGGCAGGAAGGAGTCTGGTGAGAGGGAAGGAAGTGACCCATCCGGAGGGAGAATGGAGGCATGGAAGGGAGTCTGTGAGAGGGAAGGAAGTGGCCCAGCCGGAGGGGAAGTGGAAGTACAGAGGAGTCTGTGAGAGGGAAGGAAAGGTACCCACCGAGGAGGAACGTGGGGCTAGAAGAGTCTGTGAGAGGAGGAAGGTGGCCCACGAGGGGGAAGTGGAGGCAGGAAGGAGTCTGTGAGAGGGAAGGAAGGGCCCACCGGAGGGGGAAGTGGAGCTAGAAGGAGTCTGTGAGAGGAAGGAAGGTGGCCCACCGGAGGGAGGAAGTGGAGGCTAGAAGGAGTCTGTGAGAGGGAAGGAAGGTGCCCCACCGGAGGAGGAAGTGGAGGCAGAAGGAGTCCTGTGAGAGGGAAGGAAAGGTGGCCCACCGGAGGGGGAAGTGGAGGCAGAGAAGAGTCCTGTGAGAGGGAAGGAAGGTGGCCCACGGAGGGGGAAGTGGAGCAGAAGGAGTCTGTGAGAGGAAGGAAGGTGGCCCACCGGAGGGGAAGTGGAGGAGGAAGGAGTCTGTGAGAGGGAAGGAAGGTGGCCCACCGGGGGGAAGTGGAGGCAGGAAGGAGTCTGTGAGAGGGGAAAGGAAGGTCCCACCGGAGGAGGAAATGGAGGCTAGAGGAGTCTGTGAGAGGGAAGGAAAGGTGGCCCACCGGAGGGGGAAGTGGAGCGGAAGGAGTCCTGTGAGAGGGAAGGAAGGTGGCCACCGGAGGAGAAGTGGGGCTAGAAGGAGTCTGTGAGAGGGAAGGAAGGTGGCCCACCGGAGGAGGAAGTGGGGCAGGAAGGAGTCTTGTGAGAGGGAAGGAAGGTGGCCCACCGGAGGGGGAAGTGGAGCAGAAGGAGTCTGTGAGAGGGAAGGAAGGTGGCCCACCGGAGGGGAAGTGGAGGGCAGAAGGAGTCTGTGAGAGGGAAGGAAGGTGGCCCACCGGAGGAGGTAAGTGGAGGCTAGGAAGGAGTCTGTGAGAGGGAAGGAAGGTGGCCACCGGAGGGGGAAGTGGAGGCTAGAAGGAGTCCTGTGAGAGGGAAGGAAGGTGGCCCACGGAGGGGGAAGTGGAGCAGAAGGAGTCTGTGAGAGGGAAGAGGAAGGTGGCCCCACCGGAGGGGGAAGTGGAGGCAGAGAAGGAGTCTGTGAGAGGGAAGGAAGGTGCCCACCGGAGGGGAATGTGGAGCAGGAAGGAGTCTGTGAGAGGGAAGGAAGGTGGCCCACCGGAGGAGAAGTGGGGAGGCTAAGGAGTCTGTGAGAGGGAAGGAAGGTGGCCCACCGGAGGGGGAAGGGAGCAGAAGGAGTCTGTGAGAGGGAAGGAAGGTGGGCCCACCGGAGGAGGAAGTGAGGGCAGAGGAGTCTGTGAGAGGGAAAATGGAAGGTGGCCACCGGAGGGGGAAGTGGGGCTAGAAGGAGTCTGTGAGAGGGAAGGAAGGTGGCCCACCGGAGGGGGAAGTGGAGGCTAGAAGGAGTCTGTGAGAGGGAAGGAAGGTGGCCACCGGAGGGGGAAGTGGAGGCAGGAAGGAGTCTGTGAGAGGGAAGGAAGTGGCCACCGGAGGGGAAGTGGGGCAGGAAGGAGTCTGGTGAGGGAAGGAAGGTGGCCCACCGGAGGAGAAGTGGAGGCAGGAAGGAGTCTGTGAAGAGGGAAGGAAGGTGCCACCGGAGGAGGAAGTGGGGGCTAGAAGGAGTCTTTGAGAGGGAAGGAAGGTGGCCCACCGGAGGAGGAAGTGGAGGCAGGAAGGGAGTCTGTGAAGGGAAGGTGGCCCACCGGAGGGGAAGGGGGCAGAAGGAGTCGTGAGAGGAAGGAAGGTCCCACCGGAGGGGAAGTGGAGGCGGAAGGAGTCTGTGAGAGGGAAGAAGGTGGCCACCGAGGGGGGAAGTGGAGTCTAGAAGGATCTGTGAGAGGAAGGAAGGTGGCCCACCGAGAGGGAGGAAGTGGGGGCTAGCAAGGAGTCCCCTGGTGAGAAGGAAGGAAGGTGGCCACCGGAGGGGAAGTGGAGGCAAGGAAGGAGTCTGTGAGAGGGAAAGGCATAGGATGTGGCTGTCGTGGTCAACCGGAGGAGGAAGTGGGCAGGAAGGAGTCTGTAGAGGGAAGGAAGGGCCACCGGAGGAGGAAGTGGAAGGCAGAAGGAGTCTGTGAGGGGAGGAAGGTGGCCCACCTGGAGGGGAAGTTCAGAAGGAGCTGTGAGAGGGAAGGAAGGTACCACGGAGGAGGAAGTGGGGGCTAGAAGGAGTCTGTGAGAGGAAGGAAGGTGGCCCACGCGATAGATGTGGTGGTGGTAATTCTAATGGGGTGGTGGCGGGTAGATTGACAGGGTTACTAGATGGTGGTGGTGGTACAGGTTACTAGATCGGTAGGTGGTGACAGGGTTATAGTGGTGGTGGTGGTACAGGGTTACTAGATGGTGGTGGGGGTACAGGGTTTACTAGATGGTGGTGGTAGGTGGTACAGGGTTACTAGATGGTTGGTGGTGGTAACAGTTACTAAGATGGTGGTGGTGGTACAAGGGTTACTAGATGGTGGTTGGTACAGGGTTTACTAGATGGTGGTGGTACAGGGTTACTAGTGGTGGGTGGTGGTACAGGGTTACTAGATGGTGGTGGTGGTACCAGGGTTACTAGATGGTGGTGTGGTACAGGGTTACTAGATGGTGGTGGTGGTACAGGGTTACTAGATGGTGGTGGTACAGGGTTACTAGATGGTGGTGGGTGACAGGGTTACTAGATGTGTGGTGGTGACAGGGTTACTAGATGGTGGTGGTGGTAACAGGGTTACTAGATGGTGGTGGTGGTACAGGGTTACTAGATGGTGGTGGTGGTACAGGGTTACTAGATGGTGGTGGGTGGTACAGGTTACTAAGATGGTGTGGTGGTACAGGGTTACTAGATGGTGGTGGTACAGGGTTACTAGATGGTGGTGGTGGTAACAGGGTTAACTATTGGTGGTGGTACAGGGTTACTAGATGGTGGTGGTACAGGTTACTAGATGGTGGTGGTGTTACAGGGGTACTAGATGGTGGTGTACAGGGTTACTAGATGGTGGTTGTACAGGGTTACTAGATGGTGTGTGGTGTAGCGGTTACTAGATGGTGTGGGTGTAACAGGAGGTTACTAGATGGTGGGTGGTGGTGGTACAGGGTTACTAGATGGTGGTGGTGTGGTACAGGGTTACTTAGATGGTGGTGGTGGTACAGGGTACTAGATGGTGGTGGTACAGGGTTACTAGATGGTGGTGGTGGTACAGGGTTACTAGATGGTGGTGGTGGGTACAGGGTTACTAGATGGTGGTGGTGGTACAGGGTTACTAGATGGTCGGTGGTGGTACAGGTTTACTAGATGGGGTGGTGGTACAAGGGTTACTAGAATGGTGGTGTGGTACAGGGTACTAGATGGTGGTGTGGTACGGGTTACTAGATGGTGGTGGTACAGGGTTACTAGATGGTGGTGGTACAGGGGTTTACTAGATGGTGGTGGTGGTGGGTAACAGGGTTTACTAGATGGTGGTGGTGGTACAGGCTTACTAGATGGTGGTGGTGGTACAGGGTTACTAGATGGTGGTGGTGTACAGGGTTACTAATGGTGGTGGTAACAGGGTTACTAGATGGTGGTGGGTGGTACAGGGTTCTAGATGGTGGTGGTGGTACAGGGTTACTAGATGGTAGTGTGGTACAGGGTTACTAGATGGTGGTGGTACAGGGTTACTAGATGGTGGTGGTGGTACAGGGTTACTAGATGGTGGTGGTGGTGGTAAGGGTTACTAGATGGTGTGGTGGTACAGGGTTACTAAGATGGTGGTGGTGGTACATGGGTTACTAAGATGGTGGTGGTGGGTCTAGATGGTGGTGGGTGGTACAGGGTTACTAGATGGTGGTGGTGGTGGTACAGGGTTACTAGATGGTGGTGGTTGGTACAGGGGTTAACTAGATGGTGGTGTGGTACAGGGTTACTAGATGGTGGTGGTGGTACAGGGTTACTAGATGGTGGTGGTGGTACCAAGGTTACTAGATGGTGGTGGTGTACAGGGTTACTAGATGGTGGTTGTACAGGGTTACTAGATGTGGTGGGTGGTACAGGTTACTAGATGGTGGTGGTACAGGGTTACTAGAATGGTGGTGGTGTACAGGGTACTAAGAGGTGGTGGTACAGGGTTACTAGATGGTGGTGGTGGTACAGGGTTACTAGATGGTGGTGGTACAGGGTTACTAGATGGTGGTGGTGTACAGGGTTACTAGATGGTGGTGGTACAGGGTTACTAGATGGTGGTGGTGTACAGGGTTACTAAGATGGTGGTGGTGGTACAGGGTTACTAGATGGTGGTGGGTGGTACAGGGTTATAGATGGTGGTGGTGGTACAGGGTTACTAAGATGGTGGTGGTGGTAACAGGTTACTAGATGGGTGGTGTACAGGGTTACTAGATGGTGGTGGTGGCTACAGGTGTTACTAGATGGTGGTGGTGGTACAGGGTTACTAGATGGTGGTGGTTACAGGTACTAGATGGTGTGGTGGTACAGGGTTACTAGATGGTGGTGGTGTACAGGGTATAATGGGTTTTACTGTTACTAGATGTGGTGGTGGTACAGGGTACTAGATGGTGGTGTGGTACAGGGTTACTAGATGGTGGTGGTGGTACAGGGTTACTAGATGGTGGTGGTACAGGGTTACTAGATGGTGGTGGTGGTACAAGGGTTACTAGATGGTGGTGGTGGTCAAGGGTTCTAGATTGTGGGGTGGTACAGGGTTACTAGATGGTGGTGGTAACAGGGTTACTAGATGGTGGTGGTGGTACAGGGTTACTAAAGATGGTGGTGGTACAGGGTACTAGATGGTGGTGGTGGTACAGGGTTACTAGATGGTGTGGTGTACAGGGTTACTAGATGGTGGTGGTAACAGGGTTTACTAGAATGGTGGTGGTGGTACAGGTTACTAGATGGTGGTGGTGGTACAGGTTACTAGATGTGGTGGTGTGTACAGGGTTACCTAGATGGTGGTGGTTGGTACAGGGTTTACTAGATGGTGGTGGTGGTACAGGGTTACTAGATGTTGGGGGTGTAGCAGCAGGTTACTAGATGGTGGTGGTAGGTCTAGTGTGGTACAAGGTTACTAGATGGTGGTGGTGGTAACAGGGTTACTAGATGGTGGTGGTGGTACAGGGTTACTAGATGGTGGTGGTACAGGGTTACTAGATGGTGTGGTGGTGGTACAGGGTTACTAGAATGTGGTGGTGGTGTAACAGGGTTACTAGATGGTGGTGTGGTACGGTACTAGTGGTGTTGTACTAGATGGTGGTGGTACCAGGGTTACTAGATGGTGGTGGGGTGGTACAGGAGTTACTAGATGTGTGTGTACGGTAAGATGTGTGTAGCAGGGTTACTAGATGGTGGTGGTACAGGGTTACTAGATGGTGTTGGTGGCTGGTACAGGGTACTAGATGGTGTGGTGCGTTACAGGGGTTAAGACTGTAGGTTGGTGGTACAGGGTTACTAGATGGTGGTGGTGGTACGGGTTACTAGATGTGGTGGGTGGTACAGGGTTTACTTAGACTGGTGGTGGTGGTACAGGGTTTACTATAGATGGTGGTCGGTGTATACAGTGGACTAAATGGTGGTGGTGTACAGGGTTACTAGTGGTGGTGGTGGTACAGGGTTGTACTAGATGGTGGTGGTGGTGGTATACAGGGTTACTAGATGGTGGTGGTGACAGGGTACTAGATGGTGTGGTGGTACAGCGGTTACTAGATGTGTGTGGTACAGGGGTTACTAGATGTGGTGGTGGTGACAGGTTACTAGATGGTGGGGTGGAGCAAGGGTTACTAGATGGTGGTGGTGACAGGTTACTAGATGGTGGTGGTGGCTGTACATGGGTTACTAGATGGTGGTGTACAGGGTTACTAATGGTGTGGTTGTACAGGTTACTAATGGTGGTGGTGGTACAGGGTTACTAGCATGGTGGTGTGGGTACCAGGGTTACTAGATGTGGGTAACAGGCGTTACTAGATGGGTGGGGTACAGGGTACTAGATGGTGGTGTCGGACAGGGTACTAGATGGTTGGTGGTACAGCGGTTTACTAGATGGTGGTGGTGACAGGGTACTAGATGGGTGGTGGTACAGTTATGTGTGCGTGGACAGGGTTACTGATGGGTGGGGGGTGGTGTGGTACAGGGTTAACGTAGATGTGGGGTGTACAGGTTACTAG
>NW_019945796.1:50961-63426 GCF_002910315.2 Salvelinus sp. IW2-2015 | reverse complement strand
CATCTACAGAACACAGAGCGTGTTCTTTAATGGAAACCACTGTGGATCCAGAGTTACCCATCTAACAGAACACAGAGGCTGTTCTTTAATGAACCACTGTGGATCCAGAGTACCATCTAACAGAACACAGAGGTGTTCTTTAATGGAAACCACTGTGGATCCAGAGTTACCCATCTAACAGAACACAGAGGGTGTTCTTTAATGGAAACCACTGTGGATCCAGAGTACCCATCTAACAGAACACAGAGGGTGTTTTTAATGGAAACCACTGTGATCCAGAGTTACCCATCTAACAGAACACAGAGGGTGTTCTTTAATGGAAACCACTGTGGATCCAGAGTTACCTATCTAACAGAACACAGAGGGTGTTCTTTAATGGAAACCACTGTGGATCCAGAGTTACCTATCTAACAGAACACAGAGGGTGTTCTTTAATGAAACCACTGTGGATCCAGAGTACCTATCTAACAGAACACAGAGGGTGTTCTTTAATGAAACCACTGTGACCAGAGTACCTATCTAACAGAACACAGAGGGGTGTTCTTTAATGGAAACCACTGTGGATCCAGAGTTACCTATCTAACAGAACACAGAGGGGTTTCTTTAATGGAAACACTGTGGATCAGAGTTACCCATCTTTACCACTTCCTCCTCCGGTGGGCCACCTTCCTTCCCTCTCACAGACTCCTTCTACCCTCAACTTCCCCCTCCGGTGGCCCTCTCACAGACTCCTTCCTGCCTCCACTTCCCCCTCCGGTGGGCCGGGCTGTCAGGGCTGATCCATCATACAGCTGCAGGTTGGGTATGTGGTATGTATTGGTGTGTGGGTGAGCGCTCTTTGTGTGTGTGGAGGGAGAAACGTCAGGACTGTCACTACTGACAGGGGAGCAGTATGTGAGTTAATTGACAGAGACAGGTCATCCTCTACATGGGCACGCATCCCTAGTCTCTGGCTTTTCCCTATACAGTGCATTTGGAAAGTAAGTATTCAGACCCCTTTGACTTTTTTCCACATTAAATGTGTTTTTTGTTACGTTAAAGCCTTTTTCTAAAATGGATTCAAACGTTTTTCCCCCTCATCAATCTACACAAAATAATCCATAGTGACAAAGAAAAACAGGTTTTTATACATTTTTTGTAAATGTATAGAAAAAATAATATCACATTTACTTAAGTATTCAGACTCTTTACTCAGTACTTTGTTGAAGCACCTTTGGCAGTGATTACAGCCTTGAGTCTTCTTGGGTATGATGCTGCTACAAGCTTGTACACACACACACACACACCTGTATTTGGGGAGTTTCTCCCATTCTTCTCTGCAGATCCTCTCAAGCTCTGTCAGGTTGGATGGTGAGCGTCGCTGCACAGCTATTTTCAGGTCTCCTGAGATGTTAGATCGGGTTCAAGTCCGGGCTCTGGCTGGGTCAGTCAAGGACATTCAGAGACTTGTCCTGAAGCAACTCCTGCGTTGTCTTGGCTGTGTGCTTATGGTTGTTGTCCTGTTGGAAGTTGAACCTTCGTCCCAGTCTGAGGCCCTGAGTGCTCTGGAGCAGATTTCCATCAATGATCTCTCTGTACTTTGCTCCGTTCATCTTTCTGTCGATCCTGAATAGTCTCCCGGTCCCTGCCACTGAAAAACATCCCCACAGCATGATGCTGCCACCACCATGCTTCACCGTAGGGATGGTGCCAGGTTTCCTCCAGACGTGACAGCAAGTTCAATCTTGGTTTCATCAGACCAGAGAATCTTGTTTCTCATGGCCTGAGAGTCTTTAGGTGCCTTTTGTCAAACTCCAAGCGGGCTGTCATGTGCCTTTTACTGAGGAGTGGCTTCCGTCTGGCCACTCTACTATAAAGGCCTGATTGGTGGAGTGCTGCAGAGATGGTTGTCCTTCTGGAAGGTTCTCCCATCTGCACAGAGGAACTCTAGAGCTCTGTCAGAGTGACAATCAGGTTCTTGGTCACCTCCCTGACCCAAGGCCCTTCTCTACCGATTGCTCAGTTTGGCTGAGCGGCCAGCTCTAGGAAGAGTCTTGGAGGTTCCAAACTTCTTCCACAGAGGAACTCTGTACCTCAATTTCGAGTTTCATAGCGCAAAGAGTCTAAATACATATGTGTAATATGTTTATTTTTATATTTTCTTCCAATACATACATTCGCAAAAAATGGTTAAAAAAATATGTTTTTTGCTTTGTCATTATGGGGTAATTGTGATGTCATTGATGGGGTATTTGGTGATGTATGGGGTAATTGTGATGTCATTATGGGGTATTCGTTGATGTCATTACTGGGTTATTGTGATGTCATTATGGGGTAATTGTGTTGCAGATTTGCTGAGGATTGTTGTTTATTTATCAGATTTTAGAATAAACTGTAATTGTAAAACTAATGTTTGAAAAAGTCAAAGGGTCTGAATACTTTTGTCCAGGGCGCCAACCGGGGAACACGCCGGGGAACACGTAGTGAACAAGGTTCCCTTTGGAACATTTTGGGCATGACGAGCAATCCTGGCAGGACCGTTGTAAAAGAGCCAAAACAAAACAGTTATTTCAGAGTCAGAGGTTATTTAAGATCTTTTCCCTCCAAATTGGCTCTGACATGATGTTCCTTCTCTTCAACACTCCTCTGTGTTTGCTCTCATCTACATAAGATACACTCCTCTGTTTGTCTCTCAATCTACAGTAAAGAATACACTCCTCTGTTTGCTCTCGTCTACAGTAAGATACACTCCTTTGTTTGCTCTCGTCTAGCCAGTAACGATAACACTCGCCTCTGTTTGCTCTCGTCTACAAGTTAAGATACACTCCCTCTGTTGCTTCTCGTCTACAGTAAGTACAGCTCCTCTGTTTGCATCTCATCTACAGTAAGATACACTCCCTCTGTTTGCTGCTCGTCTACAGTAAGATACACTCCTCTTGTTTTGCTCTCACTACGTAAGAATACACTCCTCCTGTTTGCTCTGGCTCTACAGTAAGAATACACTCCTCTGTTTGCTCTGTCTTACAGTAAGAATACACTCCTGTAATACACTCAGGAGAACAGGTGCTATCTACAACCTAAAAATGATCTTTCCCAGAGAAGAACCCTTTGAAGAAAAACCTTTTGGTTCCAGGTAGAACCCTAGGAATCTAAAAAGGGTTCTACTCTGAAACCAAAAGGGGGAAATAAAGAAACCTTTTTTGCCAAGAGTGTATCTGAACACCTGTTCAATCCACCTGAAATAGTTGTGGCTGAAATAGCTTTTCCCATTTCCTGAACCTTCTTGGTTCTGATGTGCATTTAGTCCAAGTAAAGCAGCTTACAGCCTAATATTCATCTGCTTTCAGCTCCAAAGAGACCTTATAATATCACACACTACAGAGAGAGAGAGAGAGCAGGGAGGGAGAGAGACAGGGAGGGAGAGAAGACAGGGAGGGAGAGAGACAGGGAGGGAAAGAGACAGGGAGAGAGAGAGACAGGGAGGGAGAGAGAGAGACAGGGAGGAGAGAGCAGGGGAGGGAGGAACAGGACAGGGAGAGAGACAGGGAGGAGAGAGACAGAGAGGGAGGGAGAGAGACAGGGAGGGAGAGAGAAGGGAAGGAAGAGACAGGGAGGGAGAGAGACAGGGAGGAGGAGAACGGGAGAGGAGAACAGGGAGGGAGAGAAGACAGTGGAAAGAGGGAAGGAGAGAAAAGGGAGGGAGAGAGAGAGACAGGGAGGGAGAGAGAGAAACAGTAGGGAAGAGTGAGGAAGGGAAGGAGGAGAGGAAGGAGGAGAGAGGGAGGGAGGGAGAAGAGACAGGGAAGAAGGAGAGAAGACAGGAGGAGTGTGAGAAGACAACATGGGAGGGAGGAGAGAAAGGGAAGAACAGAGAGAGAGAAAGGTGAGGGAGAGAGTACAAACGGGAAGAAGAGAGAGAACAGGGAGGGGAGAGAGAACAGGGAGGGGAGAGAGAGAACAGGGAGGGAGAAGACAGGGAAGAAGAGAGAAGAGACAGGGGGAAGAGAAGACAAGGGAGGAGTCGAGAGGACAGGGAAGGAGAGAGAGAGACGGGAGGGAGAAGAGACAGGGAAGAAGGAGAGAGAACAGGGAGGGGAGAAGAGACAGGGAAGAAGAGAGAGAGACAGGGAGGGAGAGAGAGAGAAGAAAGGGAAGGAGAGAGAGACAGGGAGGAGAGAGAGAACGGGAGGCAGAGAGACAGTGGAGGAGAAGAGAGAGATGGGAGGGAGAGAGACCAGGGAAGAAGAGAGAGAGACAGGGGGAGAGAGAACAGGGAAGAAGAGAGAGAGACAGGGGAGGGAGAGAGAGAACAAGGGAAGGAGAGAGAGAGACAGGGAGGGAAAGAGAGGAGAGCAGGGAAGGAGAGAGAGACAGGAGGGAGAGAGAGAGAGCAGGGAAGGAGAGAGAGAGAGACATGGAGGGAGAGAGAGAGGGAAAGAGAGAGAGACAGGGAAAGAGAGAGAGAGGGAGGGAGAGAGACAGGGAAAGGAGAGGAGAGAGACAGGGAAGGGGAGAGAGACAGGGAGGAGAGAGAGAGAACAGGGAGGGAGAGAGAGAGACAGGGAAAGGAGAGAGACAGGGAAGGAGAGAGAGAGAGACAGGGAGAGAGACAGGGAAAGAAGAGAGAGGACAAGGAGGGAGAGAGACCATGGAGGGAGAGAGACAGGGAGGGAGAGAGGACAGGGAAAGAAGAGAGAGAGACAGGGAGGGAGAGGCGACAGGGAAGAAGAGAGAGAGACAGGTGGAGGGAGAGACAGGGAAGGAGAAGAGAGAGACGGTGGAGAGAGACAGGGAAGGAGAGAGGACCAGGGAGGAGAGAGAGAGAACAAGAGGGGAGAGAGATGAAACAGGGAAGGAGAGAGAGAGACACAAACGAAGGAAGGAGAGAGAGAGACAGGGAGGGAGAGAGAACAGGGAAAGGAGAGAGAGAGACAGGGAGGGAGGAGAGAGACAGGGAAGAGGAGAGAAGACAGGGAGGGAGAGAGAGAGGACAGGGATGAGAGAGAGAATCAGGGGAGGGAGAGGAGAGAGACAGGGAAGGAAGAGAAACAGGTAAGGGAGAGAGAGGAGAGAGGGAGGGAGAGGAGACCTGGAAGAAGAGAGAGAGACAGGGAGGGAGAGAGACGGAGAAGAAAGGAGAGAGACAGGGAGGGAGAGAGAGGAGACAAGGGAGGAAGAGAGGAGACAGGGAAGGGAGAGAGGAGACAGGGAAGGAGGAGAGAGAAGGGAGGGAGACGGAAGAGAACAGGGAAGGAGAGAGAGAGACATGGAGGGAGAAGAGAGAGACAGGGAAGGAAAGAGAGACAGGGAGGAGAGAGAACAGGAGGGAGAGAGACAGGGAAGGAAGAGAGAGAGGACAGGGAAGGAGAGAAGAGAGACAGGGAGGGGGAGAGAGAGACAGGGAAGGAGAAGAAACAATGGGATGGAGAGAAGAGAGACAGGGATGGAGAGAGAGAGACAGGGAAGGAGAGAGACAGGGATGGAGAGAGAGAAGACAGGGATGGAGAGAGAAGAGACAGGGATGGAGGAAGAGAGAAGGGATGGAGAGAGAGACAGGGATGGGAGAGAGAGACAGGGAAGGAGAGAGAGAGACAGGAGGGAGAGATGGACAGGGAAGGAGGAGAGACCAGGGATGGAGAGAGAGGAGACAGGGAAGGAAGAAGAGAGAGACAGGGAAGGAGAAGAGAGAGACAGGTGAGGGAGAGAGAGAGACAGGGAGGAGAGAGAGACAGGGAGGGAGTTAGAGAGAGACAGGGAAGGAGGGAGAGAAGAGAGACCAGGGAAGGAAAGAGAGACAGGGAGGGAAGAGACAGGGAGGGAGAGAGAAGGGAAGGAGAGAGAAGAGACAGGGAAGGGAAGAAGACAGGGAGGGAGAGAGAGACAGGGAAGGAGAGAGACAGGGATGGAGAGAGAGGAACGGGAGGAGGGAGAGAGAAAGACAGGAGGAGAGAGACAGGGATGGAGAGAGAGAGACAAGGGATGGAGAGAGAGGACAGGGATGGGAGAGAGAGACAGGATGGAGAGAGAGACCAGGGATGGAGAGAGGAGAAAGACAGGGAAAGGAGAGAGAGAGACCAAGGGAGGGAGAGAGAGACAAGGGAAGGAGAGAGACAGGGAATGGAGAGAGAGAGACAGGGAAAGGGAGAAAGAGACAGGGATGGAGAAGAGAGAGACAGGGAAGGAGAGAGACAGGGATGGAAGAGAGGAGACCGGATGAGAGAAGAGAGACAGGGATGGGAGAGAGAGCAGGGATGGAGAGAGAAGAGACAGGGAAGGAGAGAGAGGACAGGGAGGGAGAGAGACAGGGATGGAGAGAGTGACAGGATGGAGAGAGAGACTGGAAGGAGAGAGACGGGATGAGAAGAGAGGACAGGGAATGGAGAGTAGACAGGATGGAGAGAGAGGAAGACAGGGATGGAGAGAGAGACAGGGAAGGGGAGAGAGACAGGGATTGGAGGAGAGAGACACGGGATGAGAAGAGAAGCACAGGGATGGAGAGAGCGAGAGAGAAGAGAAAGCAAGGGGGTGCGTAGCTTGGAAGACCAACCTGAGAAGACGATGATTGAACATTCAAACTAACAGAAACAGGAAGTTCGCTATAACTGGAAAAACAATCAAAAGGGAAGTTAGAAATCACAGATGGACGCGCAACTCACACTGCTTTTTGGTTGATAAACCCCACTAATCCACTTTCCCTATATAGTGGTACTACTATAGACCAGAGTCTATTCCCAAGCTATATAGTGGACTACTATAACCAGAGCCCTATTCCCTATTATGGGTAACTACTATAAGCCAGAGCCCTATTCCTATATAGTGGTACTACTATAGACCAGAGCCCTATCCTATATAGTGGGTAACTACTATAGAACCAAGAGTTCCTATTTTCCCTTATAGTGGTACTAACATATAGACCAGAGCCCACTATTCCTATATAGTGGTACTACTTAGACCAGAGCCCTATTCCCTATATAGTGGTACTACTATAGACAGAGCCCTATTCCCTATATAGTGGTACTACTATAGACCAGAAGGCCCTATTTCCCATATATAGTGGTACTGCTAATAGACCAGAGCCCTATCCTAATACCTATATAGTGTACTACTATAGACGCAGGGCCCTATTCCCTATATAGTGGTACTACTATAGACCAGAGCCTAATCCCCTTATTATGTGGTAATACTATAGACCAGAGCCCTATCTATATAATGGTACTACTATAGAACCAGAGCCCTATTCCCTTGAATGTGTTGTTTTGTCACAAAGACCATGCTATACAAGATTTTGAAGGGAGTGTGAATTGGCATGCTGACTGCAATGAATGGTCCCACCAGAGCTGTTGCCTAGAGACTTGAATTGTTCATTTCTCTAAGCCATCAGCCACTTCAAACGTACTTTTAAAGAGAATTTAGCAGTATGCCCAAACCGGCCATCACAACAGCAGACCATGTGTAACACGCCAACCCAGGACCTCCAACATCCGGCTTCTCACCTGCGGGATCGTCTGAGACCAGCCACACCGGACAGCTGTATGAAACTGAGGAAGCAATTTCCTGTTTAATTAAAAACCCTTTCGATGATGAAACAACTCATTCTGATTGGCTGGGCTTGGCTCCCCAGGGGTGGACCTTATCCCTCCCAGGCTCCACCCAGGACTGCACCACTGCCTAGTTATGTGAAATCCATAGATTAGGGCCTAATTAATTCATTTCAATTGACTGATTTCCCTTATATGAGGCTGTGCCTCAGTAAAATCAAGAAATTGTTGCATGTTTGTGTTTATATTTGTGTTCAGTATAATTAGCCTGAATAGATGGTATGTGTAAGTACGGTTGTGTCCAGATAGCACCCTATTCATTATATAGTGCCCTACGTTTGACCAGAGCCCTATGGGAATATGGTGCCATTCTGGACTCTGGCTGATGAGTTAGGTAAACGGTGGGTGATCATTTATGGTCTTCCGCTTCTGTGATCTGTCTCCTGTCTTCACAGAAGGCTGTCTCTAGGAAGACTGGTCTGTCTCCTGTCTCAACAGAAGGCTGTACTATAGGAAGACTGGTCTGTCTTCCTGTCCCAACAAGAAGGCTGTCTCTTAGGAGACTGGTCTGTCTCCCAGACCCAACAGAAAGGCTGTCTCTAGGAAGACTGGTTCTGTCTCCCAGCCAACAGAAAGGCCTGTCTCTGGAAGACTGGTCCTGCTCCTGTCTCAACAGAAAGGCTGTCTCTAGGTAGACTGGTCTGCTCCCTGTATCTCAACAGAAGGCTGTCTCTAGGAAAGACTGGTCTGTTCTCCTGTCCTCAACAGACGGGAGGAAGAGGAGGAAGACTTTCTGCATTATTTAATATCACCAGCCAGTAGCAGGGAGGGGGTGTATGTGTCTGTGTTCATGTGTGTGTGTGTGTGTGTGTTCGTGTGAGTGTGTGTGTGTGTGGTGTGTGTGTGTGTGTGTGTGAGTGGTGTGAGTGTCGTGAGTGTGGGTGAGTGTGTGAGTTGTGTGAGTGTGTGAGTGTGTGAGTGGCGTGGCGTGCGTGCGTGCGTGCTGTGCGGTGCGTGCGTGGTGCCGTGTCTGTGCGTGTTGTGTGCGTGTTGTGTTGCGTGGCGTGTGCGTGCGTGTCTGTGCGTGGTTTGTCCTGCGCGGTGTGTCTGCGCGGTGTGTCTGCGTGTGTTCGTGTGTGTGGTGTGTGTGTGTGTGTGTGTGTGTGTGTGCCGCGCCCGTGTTGTGCTAGTAGGTCACCTCTTATCTCTGCAGAAGTAGATAGTTTTATCTCAGGAATAAAATAAGGAAAAGAGATGATTGATTCAAGGGTGAATCCATGATGCACCTTATAAAAGACTAATTTTTAGAGAGGAGGAGAGGGAGGCAGAGGAGGAAGCAGAGGAACGAGGTGTGGAGGATGAGGTAGAGAACAGAGGAGGAGCGGAGGAGGCTGAGAATAGAGGAAGGATGAGAGGCAGAGAGATAGAGGAGGATGGAGGAGGCATAGAGAGAGAGGGAGGATGAGGGCAGAGAAGAAGAGGAGAAATGAGAGGCAGAGAATAAGAGGAAGGATGAGAAGGCCAAGAGAAGAGAGGAGGATGAGAGGCAGAGAGAATAGAGGAGGATGAGAGGCAGAGAAGAGAGGAGGATGAGAGGCAAGTAGAGAATAGAGGAGGGAGGAGAGGCAGAGAATGAGAGGAGGAAGGGAAAGAAGGCCTGAGAAGAGAGGAAGGATGAGAGCAGAGGAATAGAGGCGAGGAGAGGCAGAGATAAGAGGAGGAGGAGAGGCAGAGAAGAGAGGAGGATGAAGAAGGCAGAGAATAGAGAAGAGGAGAAGCAGAGAAGAGAGAGGATGAAGAGCAGAGAAAGAGAGGAGGATGAGAAGGCAGAGAATTAGAGGGAAGTTGGAAAGGAGGAGGAGGAGAGGCGAGAAGAGGGAGGAGGAAGAGGAGAGAATAGAGGAGGATGAGAGGCAGAGAATAGAAGAGGAAGGATAATGGCAGAGAAGAGAGGAGGAGGAGAGTGTGTTGGAGTGTGATGAGTGCGTGAGTGCGTGCGTGCGTGCGTGCAGTGCGTGGCGTGTGCGTGCGTGATCTGGCGTGGTCTGTGCGTGTGTCTGCGCGTGTGTCTGCGCGTGTGTCTGCGTGTGTTTCGTGTGTGTGTGTGTGTGTGTGTGTGTGTGGGTGCCGCGCCGGTGTTGTGCTGTAGGTCACCTCTCTATCTCTGCAGAGTAGATAGTTATACTCAGGAATAAAATAAGGAAAAGAGATGATTGAATTCAAGGGTGATCCATGCTGCACCTTTATAAAGACTAATTAGAAGAGGAAGGAGAAGGAGAGGCGAGGGGGGGGAGGAGCAGAAGGAACGAGGGTGTGAGGAGTAGGTAGAGAAGAGAGGAGGAGGAGAGGCTGAAGATAGAGGAGGAATGAGAGGCAGAGAAGAATAGATGGAGGATGAGGAGGATAGAAGAAGAGGAGGATGAGAGGCACGAGAAGAGAGGAAGGATGAGAGGCAGAAAGAATAGAGGAGATGAGAGGCAAGAGAAGAGAGGAGGATGAGAGGCAGAGAGAATAAGAGGAGGAATGAGAGGCAGAGAAGAGAGGAGGATGAGAAGGCAGAGAGAAATAGAGGAGGAGGAAGAGGCAGAGAATAGAGGAGGAGGGAAGAGGCTGAGAAGAGAGGAGGATGAGAGGCAGAAGAGAATAGAGGAGGAGGAAAGAGGCAGAGAATAGAGAGGAGGAGAAGGCCAGAGAAGAGAGGAGGATGAGAGGCAGAGAATAGAGGAAAGAGGAGAAGCAGAGAAGAGAGGAGGATGAGAAGGCAGAGAAGAGAGGAGGGATGAGAAGGCAAGAGATAGAGGAGGAGAAGAGAGGAAGGAAGGGAAGGCAGAGAAGAGAGAGGAGGAAGCAGGGAATAGAGGAGGATGAGAGGCGAGAAAGAGAAGGAGGAGGAGAGTGTGTGAGTGATGTGAGTGCGTGAGTGCGATGCGTGCGTGCGTGTGTGCGTGTGTGTGCGGCGTGTGGTGCGTGTCTGTGCGTGTCTGTGCGTGTGTCCTGCGGCCGTTTGTCCTGCGCGTGTGTCTGCGTGTGTTCGTGTGTGTGTGTGTGGTGTGTTGTGATTGGGTGTGTGTGTGTGTGGTGTCCCGCGCGTGTTTGTGCTGTAGGTCACGCTCTCTAATCTCGTGCAAGAGTTAAAGATAGTTTATCTCAGGAATAAAATAGGAAAAGAGATGATTGAATTCCAAAGGGTGATCCATGCTGCACCTTATAAAGACTAATTTAGCAGAGAGGGAGAGGAGAGGCAGAGGAGGAGCAGAGGAACGAGTGTTGGAAGGAGAGGTTAGAGAAGAGAGGAAGGAGGAGAGGCTAGAGATAGAGGAGGATGAGAGGCAGAGAGAATAGAGGAGGAATGAGAGGCATAGAAGAGAGGAGGATGAGAGCAGAGAAAGAGAGGAGGAATGAGAGGGCAGAGGAATAGAGGAGGAATGAGAGGCAGAGAAGAGAGGAGGATGAGAGCAGAGAGAATAGAGGAGGATGAAGAGGCAAGAGAAGAGGGAGGATGAGAAGGCAGAGGAATAGAGGAGGAGGAGAGGCAGAGAATAGAGGAGGAGGAGAGGCTGAGAAGAAG
The DNA here is from genome assembly GCF_002910315.2 of Salvelinus sp. IW2-2015. NCBI lineage: Eukaryota > Metazoa > Chordata > Actinopteri > Salmoniformes > Salmonidae > Salvelinus > Salvelinus sp. IW2-2015. The sequence goes on along the minus strand of NW_019945796.1, from coordinate 52,341 downwards.
AGGAGGATGTAAGAAGGCAGAGAGAATAGAGGAGCGAGGAGAGGGCGAGAAATAGAGGAGGAGGAGAAGGCAGAGAAAGAAGAGGAGGATGAGAGGCAGAGAATAGAGGAAGAGGGAGAAGCAGAGAAGAGAGGAAGGATGAGGGCAGAGAAGAGAAGGAGGAATGAGAGGCAGAGAATAGAGGGGAGGCGAGGGAGGAGGAAGAGAGAGAGGAGGAGGAGAGGCAGAGAGAAGAAGAGAGGAGGATGAGGCAGAGAATAAGAGGAGGATAGAGGCAGAGAAATAGAAGAGGAGGATAGGACAGAGAAGAGAGGAGGAGAGAGGCAGAGAAGAGAGGAGGAGGAGAGGCAGAGAAGAGGGAGGAGGAGAGGCAAGAGAAGAGAGGCAGGAGGAAGAGGCAAGAATAGAGGAGGAAGGAAGAGGCAAGAAAATAGAGGAGGAGAGAGGGACTGAGAAGAGAGGAGGATGAAAGGCAGAGAGAAGAGAGGAGGAGAGGCAGAGAATAGAGGAGGAGGAGCAAAGGCAGAGAAGATAGAGGAGAGAGACAGAGAGAGAGAGAGGTGAGGAGGAGAGACAGAGGGAAGATGGGGTTGACTTGGGGTAATAAAGTGAAAAGAAGTGCTCCATATATAATTAAAACTAGCGTCTGCAGTCAAGGCTGACGTAGTGTGGAGCCTTTTCTCCATCATTCTATCAGAAGAAACAGCAACTGACTGATGTGGAGCTAAAACTGTTTCTCCATCCATTCTATCAGCAGACAGCACTCTGACTGACGTGGAGCTAACTGTCCATCCATATTCTATCAGCAGACAGCAACTCTGAACTGATGTGGAGCTATGTCTACATCATTCCTAATCAGCAGACAGCACTCTGACTGAATGTGGAGCTAATGTTCTCCATCATTCTATCAAAGCAGACAGCACTCTGACTGACGTGGAGCTACTTCCTCATCATTCTATCAGCAGAACAGCACTCTGACTGACATGGAGCTACTGTTCTCCCATCATTCTAGTTCAGCAGACAGCACTCTGATCTGATGTGGAGCTACTGTTCTCCATCATTCTATCAGCAGACAGCGCTCTGAATGTGGAGCTACTGTCCTCCATCATTCTATCACAGACAGCACTCTTGACGAATGTGGAACTACTGTATCTCATCATTCCTATCAGCAGACAGCACTCTGACTGATGTGGAGCTACTGTTCTCACATCATTCTATCAAGCAGACAGCACTCTGACTGACGTGGAGCTACTGTCTCCTCATTCTATCAGCAGACCAGCACTCTGACGATGTGGAGCTACTGTTCTGCCATCATTCTAGTCCAGCAGACAGCTGACTGACGTGGAGCTACTGTTTCTCCATACATTCTATCAGCAGACA
>NW_019945796.1:47805-48845 GCF_002910315.2 Salvelinus sp. IW2-2015 | reverse complement strand
TCAGTTCAGAGTGACTTTTACAAGCTCTCTCTCTCTCCCTCGTTGCAACCTGGTCTCAGAGCAGTTCGTATCATTTTGTACGTAAATCCGAAAACAACACTCCATTTAGTAGGATTATGTTACGTTTGTTCTGGTTACATAAGACAGATGGTTTACTTACGGCAAAAAAACGAAAGGAAGGTGGTTAGTCAGGGTCGATGGGTGGGCATATAATGCGGACGTCTAACAACCCACAGATTGCGAGTAAGAATCTCGTCACGGTCAACTTTAGCATTTTAACTAATTAGCAACTATTCAACTACTTACTACTTTTCAACTACTTTGCAACTACTTAGCATGTTCGCTAACCCCTCCCCTAACCTTAACCCTTTTGGTTCACCTTTCCCCTAACCTTAACCTTTTTGGCTAACCCTTGCCCTAGCCATAACCTTAACCCTTTTAGCTAACTCCTAAACTTAACCCTAACTTTAACATTAAACCCTAGCCTAGCTAATGTTAGCCACCTAGCTAGAATTCGTAACATATCATACGTTTTCAAATTTGTAACATATTGTACAGGGCTCGACGTTAACGCTTGTCCGCTTGCAAGTTTTTATTAAAACGAGCAGATTATAGATATATGTTGTCTGAATGGACAAGTAAAAACAAATCACGCAAAAAAATCACATGATCAAACAATTAGGCTATCCTGCTCAGAATGGGATCGAAGTGGATGCGATGTGTTAATTATTGTAGGCATGCATTGACAGGAACAAGCAGTCATTCAATCATGCAGTCACAAGATGCGTTTTTGATATTCATTGCTAGTTAGTGAGTTATTTGCCCAGTTAAAGCACATTTTTGGTCCGCAATAAAAATCCTGGAAAAGTCATGGTGTACAGCACATGCGTGTGTAACAGTATAACTGTATGGCGTCCCCTCGCCCCGACCCCGGGCGCGAACCAAGGACCCTCTGCACACATCAACAACAGTCACCCACGAAGCATCGTTACCCATCGCTCCACAAAGGCCACGGCCACCCACTACTTCAAGGTCTCAGA
>NW_019945796.1:38996-43267 GCF_002910315.2 Salvelinus sp. IW2-2015 | reverse complement strand
TCACTGATGGGACAACACCAGGATAAGGCGGGGCTAAGCCACTGTACCCGTTCTCTTATAGATGGGAGGTTTGCTGTAGATGTTGGGTTCACCTGAGGCTGGAGAAAGAAGGAGGGAAGTAGGGAGGGGGAGAAAGAGAGGAGGGGGGGAAAAGAGAGAAAGGAGAAGAGTGATGTGAAACATGGAGGGTGAGGAGGAAGTGAAGGGTAGAAGAGAGGTAAAGGAAGAGCTATACTACCATAGCGACCGCAGCGTGATAACAAGAGAATTTGAGGAAATATACAAATAGAGGAGGAGCAGAAGTGGAGAAGAGAATATAGAAAGATGAGGAGATGAAGGAAGATGGAAAGATGAGAAGATGAGAGAAAGATGAAAGATGAGAATATGAAGAGAAGATGAAAGATGAGAGAATGAAGAGAAGATGGAAAGATATGAGAAGATTGAAGAGAAGATGGAAGATGGAAGAGAGAAGATGAGAGAGAAGATGGAAAGATGAGGAGATGAAGAGAATATGAGGAGATGAAAGGAGAATGAAGGGAAGAGGAAAATGAGCTCGATGAAAAGATGAGGAGATGAAGAGAAGATGGAAAGATGAGGAGATGAAGAGAAGATGGAAAGATGAGGAGATGAAGAGAAGATGGAAAGATGAGGAGATGTAGAGAAGATGGAAAGATGAGGAGATGTAGAGAAGATGGAAAGATGAGGAGATGAAGAGAAGGACACGTCCCAAATGGTACCCTATTCCAAATATATTGCACTTCCATAGAGAATAGGGGGCCGTTGGGGCACAGTTGAAGTGTGGTCCTACCTGGTACATGGAAATGCTTGGGGGCGTGGTATGTTGTTGGAGTACTAGGCCGCCCCTCCAGCGAGCCGTAATAGGGTGAGCTCCTGCCACTCTCAGAGCCTGCAGCCAGCACTAGCCAATCACAGCAAAGGAAACATGAGCATGAAGAAAGGGCTTTGTCCTGCCATCCAGTCCCTCCCAACCAATCAGAACCAAAGGAAAAGGTGATTAACAGTGGCTGCCAGCCAATCACTTGAGCCAATCAGGTGCAGAATGCATTTCAACAGCATTGAGGAAAGGTATACTGGACCATCTGAGCACAGGAAGCTAGAAGGAACGGTACCAGCCTCCTTCCCCTGCTGGTCACTGCTTTTAAATGCATTAACTGTCACATGGTGGAAGATACAGTACCGTGGAAAGTATTCAGACCCTTTGACTTGTTGCACATTTTGTTAAGTTACAGCCTTATTCTAAAATTGATTTAATAAAAAATAAATCCTCAGCAATCTACACACAATACAAAACCCCAAATTGACAAAGTGAAAACAGATTTTTAGAAATATTTGCAAATCTATTGAAAATAAAAAACAGAAATACCTTATTTACATGGGTATTCAGACCCTTTGCTATGAGACTCGYAATTCAGCTCAGGTGCATCCTGTTTCCATTGATCATTCTTGATATGTTTCTACAATTTGATTGGAGTCCGGGGAGAAGGTTCCCCTTCCAACAGGACAACAACCCTAACCACACAGCCAAGAGAACGCAGGAGTGGCTTTGGGACAAGTCTTACAAATGTCCTTGAGTGGCCCAGCCAGAGCCTGGACTTGAACCCGATTTAACATCTCTGGAGAGACCTGAAAATAGCTGTACAGCAACACTCCCCATCCAACCTGACAGAGCTTGAGAGTATCTGCAGAGAAGAATGGGAGAAACTCCCCAAATACAGGTGTGCCAAGCTTGTAGTGTCATACCCAAGAAGAATCAATGCTGTAATCGCTGCCAAAGYTGCTTCAACAAAGTACTGAGTAAAGGGTCTGAATACTTATGTAAATGTAATATTTCAGTTATTTATATATTTATACATTTGCAAACATTTCTAAATAAATGTTTTTGCTTTGTCAATATGGGGTATTGTGTGTAGATTGATGAGGGAAAAAAACGATTTAATATATTTTAGAATAAGCAAACGTAACAAAATGTGGAAAAAAGTCAAGGGATGTGAATACTTTGCGAAGGCACCGTCTATCTATTGCTTTTACTGTCAGAGGCCAGAAAGGGAAGGAGGTTGAAAGAAAGAGGAGGAATGTATTTGTACAACACTTTCAGAACAGATTGTTCCAGAGTGCTTAACAGCAACCTGAGGCTAGACCCTCCTGCTCTTGAATGTTTGTTAAAACACGACACAATACGATTTGATGGACTGAAGTTGATTGATTGTTGATTTGTTGTGGTGCGTGCGGTGTGTGCTGTGTGTGACTCACCGGGTGTCCATAGTGCTGTGGTGAGCGAGGCGTGATGGGAGACATGGCTTGGCGGCTGACAGGAGGAGAGGTCATGTAGCAGGGCTGGAACACTGTCTCTGTCTTCTGTCTTATCTGTAATACAGCTTCTAAGAGAGAGGGAGAGGGGGGGGTGAGAGAGTGAGAGGGATGACAGGGTAGGGAGAAAGGAAGAAAAGAGGACAGGCAGAGATTGAGTGATAGAACAAGAGAGAAGTAAAGAAACAGATACACAACTATCCACAGACGACTGATCACAGAAATGATTCTTCATTCTGTTGGAAAACAGGTTACTAACCTCGAGAATAGAGAGTCCCAGGTGACTGTAAAACAACAAGGTTACTAACCTGAGAATAGAGAGTCCCAGGTGACTGTAAAACAACAAGGTTACTAACCTGAGAATAGAGAGTCCCAGGTGACTGTAAAACAACAAGGTTACTAACCTGAGAATAGAGAGTCCCAGGTGACTGTAAAACAACAAGGTTACTAACCTAGAGATAGAGAGTCCCAGGTGACTGTAAAACAACAAGGTTACTAACCTGAGAATAGAGAGTCCCAGGTGACTGTAAACAACAAGGTTACTAACCTGAGAATAGAAAGTCCCAGGTGACTGTAAAACAACAAGGTTACTAACCTGAGAATAGAGAGTCCCAGGTGACTGTAAACAACAAGGTTACTAACCTGAGAATAGAGAGTCCCAGGTGACTGTAAAACAACAAGGTTACTAACCTGAGAATAGAGAGTCCCAGGTGACTGTAAAACAAACAGGTTACTAACCTGAGAATAGAGAGTCCCAGGTGACTGTAAAACAACAAGGTTACTAACCTGAGAATAGAGAGTCCCAGTGACTGTAAAACAACAAGGTTACTAACCTGAGAATAGAGGAGTCCCAGTGACTGTAAAACAACAAGGTTACTACCTGAGAATAGAGAAAGTCCCAGGTGGACTGTAAAACAACAAGGTTACTAACCTGAGAATAGAGAGTCCCAGGTGACTGTAAAACAACAAGGTTACTAACCTGAGAATAGAGAGTCCCAGGTGACTGCAAAACAAATACATGAGAAAGAAAGCAGAAATCATTGTCTGAAGCATAATGGACCATTATCTGAACTCAGGAAATAGATTCAGTTCAGATATTCTACAATGACATCAATATTACAAACACATTTATTTATCTTGTTGATCAACTGTCAGTGAATTTAGAGAAGCCGTATAAGAAAATAACAAAGGTGTATTTCCTGAAAGCTTCGTAGCACTTAGTACCTCTCCATAGCTGAAGGRCTCTATGTCATCTGAGGAGTATCTGGGGTAGGGCTGGTAGGATGATATGGTAGYATGATGCTGGGACTGGTAGGATGATATGAGGTCATGTGGCTGGACCTCGTATATGGCCTTGACCTTAGGCAGCGCAGCCAAGTCCTTATAGTCTAGTATCTCATTCTCCACCCTGGCCTGGGGTGGGACACGACAGGACAGACACACGCATGCACACACAGAAACAACCACACACACACAGAAACAACCACACACACACAGAAACAACATTTACGCATGCAAAACCAAAGACATGTATTGCGTGCTGCAGACTGTAAAGCATGCTGACAGCCATACACTGACACAACACAGTTAACATGTGACTGACTGCTGAATATATATTGTAGGATCTGGTCACTCCCTGACATGACCTTCAGCTCCACAAAGCATTGGGGGGGAAGAGAGAGAGAAAGAGAGAAAGACAGAAAGAGAGAGAGAGAGAGAGAGAGAGATAGATAGAGAGAGAGAGAGAACCCTGTGTTTTCCCCTCATCCATCACCCTGAGCAGGTCATTGAATATGAGGCCAGAGCTCAGAAAACACACACACACACCTGCAGAAGATGCTCATGCATGGCTGTGTGTGTGTCTCTACATGTGTTTATGTCAGGGGTGTCAAAGTCAAATGGACGGAGGGCCAAATAAAAAATTTAGCTACAAGCCGAGGGCC
>NW_019945796.1:28613-34776 GCF_002910315.2 Salvelinus sp. IW2-2015 | reverse complement strand
GTTTGAAACCCCCGGTTCTCAGTGTCCACCTTCCGTTTTGCCATTTTTGATGGGTATCTGAAAGTTAATTTTACTGTGATGCTGACGACTGCTGTGCCAATAAATATTGAAATGAAGCAGCCTACTGCTCGGTGCGTCACCGTTGCATTGTGGGAAATGTAGTATTGGTGCGTGTAAAAGATCTGCGGGCTGCCGGCTTGCTGCGGTCTGCGGGCCGGTTCTAATAATAAATCAAGATCATCCCAGGGGCCGTAAAAAACCTTCTCGCGGGCCGGATGTGGCCCGCGGGCCTTGACTCTGACATATGTGGTTTATGTGGATGAATGTGTAAGCTAATGTTTCCAACAGCAATACTGTACAGTACAGCTCAGCAAAGACTAGTAGTAGTCCAAACAGAGCACACACACACACACACACACACGCACACGCACACGCACACGCACACGCACACGCACACACACACACACACACACAAACACAGGTTGTGTCCCAATATGACAAACAGACATAACAAGAGGACCTAGCCAGCAGTGTAAGGTGAGGTCACGGGTCAGGGGTGAGTGGAGAATGCAGGTGTCTCCTATCTGTACTGGGCAGGGCGACAGTGACTATGCCACAACTATCTCTCCTTTGTCCCAAATAGTGCACCTGTTCACTTCTCTTCACTGATTAAACATGGTCCATTCACACCTGCACTGTTGTGAACAGCGCACGACAGCGCCTCTTCCCCCTCAGGAGGCTGAACAGATTTGGCCTGAGCCCTAGGTTCCTCAAAAAGTTCTACAGCTGCACCATCGAGAGCATTTTGACTGGCTGTATCTCAGCTTGATATGGTAAATGCACCGCCRTCAACAGCAAAGCACTAAAGAGGACGGTGCGGACTGCCCAGTACATCACTGGGGCCGAGCTCCCTGCCATCCAGGATCTCTATACCAGGCAGAGTCAGAGGAAGACCTGAAAAATGGAGAAAGACTCCCAAGTCATAGACTATTCACTGTGCTACCGTCCGGCAAATGGTACCGGAGCATCGGCTATCAGACCAACAGGCTCCAAGACATCATAAGACTGCTAAATAATGAATGAATGGTTACCCGGTCTATCTGCACTGACCCTATCTTGTACACACTATATATTCGGGGTGGCAGGTAGCCTAGTGGTTAAAGCGTTAGGCCAGTAATCAAAGGGTTGCTGGATCAAATCCCTGCGCTGACAAGGCAAAAATCTCTTGTTCTGCACATGAACAAGGCAGTTCCCCGGTAGGCTGTCACTGTAAATAATAATTTGTTTTTAACTGACTTGCCTAGTTAAATAAAGGTTACATTTACACACTTTCACACCAAACCCACATATAACACACACACTTTTACACTCATCATCTTTCTGCGTGCTACCACTGTTCTTTATTTTACTCTTATTATTATCTATCCTGATGTCTAGGTCACTTTACCCTGCCTTCATGTACATATCTACCTCAAATACCTTATTATTATCTATCCTGATGCCGTCCCTTTACCCTGCCTTCATGTACATATCTACCTCAAATACCTTATTATTATCTATCCTGATGTCTAGTCACTTTACCCTGCTTCATGTACATATCTACCTTCAATATACTTATTATTATTCTATCCTGATGTCTAGTCACTTTACCCTGCCTTCATGTACATATCTACTCATATACCTTATTATCTATCCTGATGCCTAGTCACTTTACCCTGCCTTCATGTACATATCTACCTCAAATCCTTATTATTATCTATCCTGATGTCTGAGTCACTTTACCCTGCCTTCATGTACATATCTACTCAAATACCTTATTATTATCTATCCTGATGCCTAGTCACTTTACCCTGCCTTCATGTACATATCTACCTCAAATACCTTATTATTATCGATCCTGATGTCTAGTCACTTTACCCTGCCTTCATGTACATATACCTCAAATACCTTATTATTATCTATCCTGATGTCTAGTCACTTTTACCCCTGCCTTCATGTACAGATCTACCTCAAATACCTTATTATTATCTATCCTGATGTCTAGTCACTTTACCCCTGCTTCATGTACAGATCTACCTCAAATACCTTATATTATCTATCCTGATGCCTAGTCACTTTACCCTGCCTTCATGTACATATCTACCTCAAATACCTTATTCTTATCTATCCTGATGCCTAGTCCCTTTACCCTGCCTTTATGTACATATCTACCTCAAATACCTTTTATTATCTATCCTGATTCATAGTCACTTTACCCTGCCTTCATGTACATATCTACCTCAAATACCTTATTATTATCTATCCTGATGCCAAGTTCACTTTACCCTGCTTCATGTACATATCTACTCCAAATACCTTATTATTATCTATCCTGATGCCTAGTCACTTTACCTGCCTTTATGTACATATCTACCTCAAAATACCTTATTATTATTTATCCTGATGTCTAGTCACTTTACCCTGCCTTCATGTACATATCTACCTCAAATACTTATTATTATCTATCCTGATGCCTAGTCACTTTACCCTGCCTTCATGTACATATCTACCTCAAATACCTATTATTATCTATCTGATGTCTAGTCCCTTTAACCTGCCTTCATGTTCATATCTACCTCAAATACCTTACTAGTATCTTATTGGATAATAACATTGATCTGGTAACTGGTACTCCCGTATAAAGCTCCACATTGATCTGGTACTGGTACTCCCTGTATATAGCTCCACATTGATCTGGTACTGGGTACTCCCTGTATATAGCTCCCACTGATCTGGTACTGGTACTCCTGTATATAGCTCCACATTGATCTGGTACTGGTACTCCCTGTATATAGCCTCTACATTGATCTGGTACTGGTACTCCCTGTATAAAGCTCCAAATTGATCTGGTACTGGTACTCCCTGTATATAGCTCACAATTGATCTGGTACTGGTACTCCCTGTATATAATCTACATTGATCTGGTATGGTACTCCTTGTATAAATCTCCAAATTGATCTGGTACTGTACTCCTGTATATAACTCTAGCATTGATCTGGTACTGGTACTCCCTGTATATAGCTCTACATTGATCTGGTACTGGTACTTCCTGTTTATAGCTCCAAATTGATCTGGTACCGGTACTCCCTGTATATAGCTCTACATTGATCTGGTACCGGTACTTCCTGTATATAGCTCGCACATTGACTGGTACCGGTACTCCCTGTTATAAAGCTCTACATTGATTCTGGTACTGGTAATCCTGTATAAAGCTCCAAATTGATATGGTACTGGTACTCCCTGTATATATGTCAACATCGATCTGGTACTGATACTTCCTGTATATAGTTCCACATTGATCTGGTACTGGTACTCCCTGTATATAGCTCCACATTGATCTGGTACTGGTACTTCCTGTTTATAGCTCCAAATTGATCTGGTACTGGTACTCCCTGTATATGCTCTACATTGATCTGGTAGTGGTACTTCCTGTATATAACTCCACATTGATCTGGTACTGGTACTCCCTGTATATAGCTCTACATTGATCTGGTACTGGTACTCCCTGTATATAGCTCTACATTGATCTGGTAACTGGTACTCCCTGTATATAGCTCTACATTGATCTGGTACTGGTACTTCCTGTTATATATGCTCTAACTTGATCTGATACTGGTACTCCCTGTATATAGCTCTACATTGATCTGGTACTGGTACTTCCTTTATATAACTCCACATTGGATCTGATACTGGTACTTCCTGTATATAGGTCCACATTGATCTGGCACTTGGTACTTCTGTATATGGTCCACATTGATCTGATACTGGTACTTCCTGTATATAGCTCCATTCTTGTGTATTTTATTCCTCTTGCGTTACATTTTTCTCTTTATTATAATTTTGTAATCCTGCAACATCAGGAAGGGCTTCGTAAGTAAGCATTTCACGGTAAAAGAGTTACAGCTGTTGTTAATTTGGCGCATATGAAAAATCATAATTTGAACAAGGGAAATTACAGTGTGGTTGATATTCCCACTAGCCCATGCCGACACCAATCAAGCTTGAGATAAGTGAGTGCATTCTTCAGGAGAAAATGGTTTGTAATTTTCAACTAGTGGGCCTGAAGGTTGTGTGGAGCTAGAGGAAGATTGACTTGTGATTGGTTACTTACACAGATGACCGCGGCTGGGAGAGCCAATAGACGAACCCGGTGGAGAGTGGAGGTCTCTGACAGACGTCTGTGCTGTGGGAAGAAAGAAAAGCAGAGGAATGAGGGTAAAAAAAAAATCGACTGTCAAAGTGTTTCTCATTCCAGATGAAGTTGGAAATGTTTCTGAAGGGTAGAGTGATACCCATTTCTGTAGAGTAGAGTGAATATCTGGTTCTGTAGAGTGATATCTGTGTTCTGTAGAGTGATATTGTGTTCTGTAGAGTGATATCTGTGTTCTGTTAGAGTAGAGTGCTAATTTGTGTTCTGTAGAGTAGAGTGATATCTGTGTTCTGTAGAGTAGAGTGATATCTGTGTTCTGTAGAGTGATATCTGAGTTCTGGTAGAGTGATATCTGAGTTCTGTAGAGTGATACATATGTTCTGTAGAGTAGAGTGATATCTGAGTTCTGTAGAGATAGAGTGATATCTGTGTTCTGTAGAGTGATAATCTTGTGTTCGTAGAGTGATATCTGTGTTCTGTAGAGTAAGAGTGATATCTGTGTTCTGTAGAGTGATATCTGAGTTCTGTAGAGTGATTACATATGTTCTGTAGAGTAGAGTGATATCTGTGTTCTGTAGAGTAGAGTGATATCTGTGTTCTGTAGAGTGATACATATGTTCTGTAGAGTAGAGTGATATCTGTGTTCTGTAGAGTAGAGTGATATCTGAGTTCTGTAGAGTGATATCTGTGTTCTGTAGAGGTGATATCTGTGTTCTGTAGAGCGAATCTGTGTTCTGCTAGAGTAGAGTGATATCTGTGTCTGTAGAGTAGAGTGCTATTTGTGTTCTGTAGAGTAGAGTGATATCTGTGTTCCGTAAGGTGATATTGTGTTCTGTAGAGTGATATCTGAGTTCTGTAGAGTGATACATATGTTCTGTAAGGTAGAGTGATATCTGTGTTCTGTAGAGTGATACCTGTGTTCTGTAGAGTGATATCTGTGTTCTGTAGAGTGATACATATGTTCTGTAGAGTAGAGTGATATCTGTGTTCCTGTAGAGTGATATCTGTGTTCTGTAGAGTGATATCTGTGTTCTGTAGAGTGATACATATGTTCTGTAGAAGTAGAGTGATATTTGTGTTCTGTAGAGTAGAGTGATATCTGTGATCTGTAGAGTAGAGTGATATTTGTGATCTGTAGAGTAGAGTGATATCTGTGTTCTGTAGAAGTAGAGTGATATCTGTGTTCTGTAGAGTAGAGTGATATCTGTGTTCTGTAGAGTAGACTGATATCTGTGTTCTGTAGAGTAGAGTGATATCTGTGTTCTGTAGAGTAGAGTGTATATCTGTGTTCTGTAGAGTGAATATCTGTGTTCTGTAGAGTGATATCTGTGTTCTGTAGAGTGATACATATGTTCTGTAGAGTAGAGTGATATTTGTGTTATGTAGAGTAGAGTGATATCTGTGTTCTGTAGAGTGATATCTGTGTTCTGTAAGAGTGATATCTGTGTTCTGTAGAGTGAGTGATATCTGTGTTCTGTAGAGTAGAGTGGATATTTGTGTTCTGTAGAGTAGAGTGATATTTGTGTTCTGTAGAGTAGAAGTGATATCTGTGTTCTGTAGAGTGATATCTGTGTTCTGTAGAGTAGTGATATTGTGTCTGTAGAGTAGAGTGTATCTGTGTTCTGTAGAAGTAGAGTGATATTTGTGTTCTGTAGAGTAGAGTGATATCTGTGTTCTGTATAGTAGCAGTGATATCTGTGTTCTGTAGAGTGATATCTGTGTTCTGTAGAGTGATATCTGTGTTCTGTAGAGTGATATCTGTGTCTGTAGAGTGAATATCTGTGTTTGTAGAGTGATATCTGTGTTTCTGTAGAGTGATATCTGTGTTCTGTAGAGTGATATCTGTGTTCTGTAGAGTGATATCTGTGTTCTGTAGAGTGAGATCTGTGTTCTGTAGAGTGAATCTGTGTTCTGTAGAGTAGAGTGATCTCTGTGGTTCTGTAGAGTAGAGTGATATCTGTGGTTCTGTAGAGT
>NW_019945796.1:15399-26694 GCF_002910315.2 Salvelinus sp. IW2-2015 | reverse complement strand
AGATACAGATCTTGTGAATAAAGCCACCATTTCAGATTTTTAAAATGTTTTACAGGGAAGACAAAATATGTAAATCTATTAGCTAAACACGTTAGCAAAATACACCACTATTTCTAACTCCATCAGTTTCTTACTCCTTCAGGTGCTATCACCAATTCGGCTCAACTAAGATATTGATAGCCACTAACCAAGAAAAAACCTCTTCAGATGACAGTCTGATAACATATTCATGGTATAGGATAGTTTGTTAGAAAAAAGTGCATATTTCAGGTAGAAATCACAGTTTACAATTGCACCGACCATCACAAATCGACTAGAATTACTAGATAGAGCAACGTGTATGACCAATTTACTCATCATAAAACATTTCATAAAAATAGACAAAGCATAGCAATGGAAAGACCCAGTTCTTGTGATTTCAGACCATATTTCAGATTTTCTAAGCGTTTTTCAGCGAAAACACAATAAATCGATAAGTTAGCATACCACATGTGAAAACGTTACCAGAGCATCGATTCCAGCCAAAGAGCGCTATAACGTAATCACCGCCAAAATATATTAATTTTTTCACTAACCTTCTCAGAATTCTTCCGATGACACTCCTGTAACATCTTTTACAACATACATATACAGTTTGTTCGAAAAGGTGCATATTTAGCCATACAAACCGTGGTTACACAATAAAAATACTAGGAAATCAAGCCTCAATATGTCTGACGTCATCTATCAGAGTGATCTAGTTTAATTGAAAGCTAATCATATACTGACTAAAAAATACAGGGTTGACAGCAATCGAAAGACAAATTAGTTCTAATGCAACCGCTGATTTACATTTTTAAAATTATCCTTACTTTTCAATACAGGGTTCGCAAGTGAAGCTATACCAAACAAAATGGCGAAATATGCGTTTAAAATATTTCGACAGAAACACGATTTATCATATTAAATATTGCTTACTTTGAGCTGTTCTTCCATCAGATTCTTGGGCAATGTATCCTTTCTATGTTATAAACGTCTTTTGGTCGATAGATGTCCTCTGTCCTCGAAATGTCCACCACCAACGACCGACACCCCAAAACGTGTCCAAAGTTTCAGAGTGCACAACAAATAAATTCCTCAAAATCGCACTAAACGGATATAAATTGCTATAAAACGGTTCAAATTAACTACATTATGATGTTTTTAACAACTATAACGACTGAAAACATGACCGGAGAAATATTGCTGGTTAGACAACGATTTGGAACGAGGCAAGTCCGATGGCCTTCACGCTTCAGGCGCACGACGAGAAAGGGCGGTCCTATACATTTTGGTCTTTTATAATGGCTGTGAATGTCCCATCGATTTCATTCAAAACGTGATGACGTACAGACACCCAGAGGAAGACGTAGGCAGTGTCGGTTTCTTCATAGCATTCACTGTCGCCTTAAAAACAGACTCCAGATCAGAGGTAAACATTTCTGAAATCTGAACCCTGACATGAAAAAGTGCTGTAGAAATTGTTCTGTACCACTCAGAGACAAAATTCCAACTTCTATAGAAACTAGAAGGTGTTTTCTATCCAATAATAACAATAATATGCATATTGTACGATCAAGAATTTAGCACGAGGCAGTTTAATTTGGAGACCCAAATATGCTAATGCGGAACAGCACCCCCTATAGTTCCAAGAAGTTAAAGCCTATTCTTATCTGAATTTTGGTTGAGATGGAGACTTGAATCCAACTATAGCAATTTTATTGTATACTAACTGGAATTAAAGCCAGAGTAAATCAGTGGCACAGATATAACTATCCAAGCAGGATACTGTACATCTCCTTCAAATTTGATATTGGTTTTGTTGACAACCCAAAAATATCACAAAAAATCAATTGTAAATCGACCGTAGCTTGAAATCTGAGGCCTATTGTATTGTCTATTTTTAGTTTAATTCTGTTTTGAATTCAAACAATTGATGTTAATGACTTTACATATGCTAAATAGGCCTAAATCAGCATCATTGATGATTTTGATAATGTAATGATCACATTTAATTTGCTCTGTTAAAACTTCTTGCCACTAGGGGGTGCCACTTTCGACATAGTCCAAATTCGTCTCCAAAATAAACTGCCCGTACTCAATTCTTGCTCGTACAATATGCATATTATTTATATTACTATTGGATAGAAAAACACTCTCTAGTTTCTAAAACCGTTTGAATTATGTCTGTGGGTGAAACAGAACTGCGACTTAGAGCAATTTTCCTATGTGGTATGTCAGAATTCAGAATTGTACTGGCTGTTCTGAGACCTGTGTATTAATTTTGCCTGTCCTCTATTGGTTGAGATGCACTGCATACGCCTTCCCCTGGGTGTCAGCGAATAGGGAGACTTGAAATGGAGTCTCTGCCTTGTTCCCAAAGGTTATAAATTGATTGGAATCACAGTGGCCATTCTTTTGGATCTTCGCTTCGGGCGCAAAGAGGAGCTTTCGTATCGTTGTGAAGCTCTGGTTTTAGCTCCTTAGATAATTCCGTCATGTTTTTATTCGATATAAGCTTTAAAGACATCATAATCTTGTTATTTTGAACCGAATTATTTCAGTTTATATCAGTTTATTGCGATTTTCTTGGCATTTCTTTGTGACGCACTTTCAAGAGTTGGACACTTTCCCTGTACATGCGAACGTTAGGGCCATTTCGACAGGACAAGAGGACATCTTTCGACCAAAAGACGATTAGACCGGAGAAGGACACATTGCCCAAGATTTCTGATGGATAGCTCAGCTAAAGTAAGAACTATTTATGCTGATAAATCGTTGTTCTTGTGAAAATGTTAAAACGCATAAGCTGCCATTTTTGGGGGGTAGCTTCGCTTTGGCGCAACTTGTATTGCGCAGTAAGGTTAATTTTTAAAAATGTAATTCAGCGATTGCATTAAGAACTAATTTGTCTTTCAAATGCTGTCCACGCTGTATTTTTTAGTCAAGTTATGATTATTTAATGGTAGACTAAGTCACTCTCCAAGATGGCGCCCGACATTTTTCTGCCCAGGTTAGCTACTTTTCTCATTGTATAACCACGATTTGTGATGCTAAATATGCACATTTTCGAACAAACTCTATAGCATTGTTAATATGATGTTACAGGACTGTCATCTGAAGAATTCTGAGAAGGTTTAGTGAAAAAATTAATTATTTTTGGTGGCGATAACGTTATCAACCCCTTTTGCATTGATTCAATGCTGGGGTGATGTTAGCTCATTGGGTATGCTAATTATAACGATATATTGTGTTTTCGCTGTAAAACACTTAGAAAATCTGAAATAGTTGTCTGGATTCACAAGATCTGTGTCTTTCGATTGCGTAGGCTGTGTATTTTTCAGAATGTTTTAGGATGAGAATTTTGGTAATTGACGTCGGTCTCTGTAATTATTCCGGCTGCTTCCAACGCTTAATTCAGATTGCAGCTGCAATGTTAAAACTGTGCATTTATACCTGAAAAAATGCACATTTTTCTAAAAAAACATATCCTATTACCATAAATATGTTATCAGACTGTCATCTTATGAAGTTGTTCTCTGGTGTAGGGCTATATATACTTTATTTAGTCGAATTAGTGATAGCTACTGATGCAGGAAAAAAATGGTGGAGAAAAAAAAGTTGTGTATTTTGCTATCGTGGTTAGCTAATAATTTACATATTGTGTCTTCCCTGTAAAACACTTTAGAAAATCTGAAATATTTTCTGGATTCACAAGATCTGCTGTCTTTTCGATTGCTGTAGGTTTGGTATTTTTCGAAGAATGTTTTAGGATGAGTATTTTGGTAATTGACGTCGGTCTCGTAATTACTTCCGGCTGCTTCCAACGCTATTTCAGATTGCAGCTGCAATTACAACTGTGATTTATACCTGAAAAATTCACATTTTTCTAAAAAACATATCCTATTACCATAAATATGTTATCAGACTTCATCTTATGAATTTTTCTTGGTTAGTGGCTATATATATCTTTATTTAGTCGAATTAGTGATAGCAACTGAATGCAGGAAAAAAATGGTACAAAAAAAAAGTTGTGTCTTTTGCTATGGTGTTAGCTAATAGAATACATATTTTGTCTTCCTGTAAAACATTAAAAAAATTGAAATGTGGGCTGATTCAACAAGATCTGTACTTTCATCTTGGTGTCTTGGACTTGTGATTTATGAAATTGTTATATTATAATCCCTGTGCTTTAGGCTAGCTTTGCTAGTCAGCTTTGTGTGTGGGGGGTCCCGGATCCGGGTTTGTGCTCGTAAAGGTTAAAAATACAGTTGAAGTCGGAAGCTTACATACACCTTAGCCAAATACATTCAACTAAGTTTTTCACAATTCCTGACATTAATCAGAGTAAAAATAACCTGTTTTAGGTCAGATTAGGATCACCCCTAATTTAAGAATGTAAATGTCAGAATAATAGAAGAGAGAATGAGTTATTTCAGCTTTATTTCTTTCATCACAATCCCAGTGGGTCAGAGGTTTACATACACTCAATTAGTATTGGGTAGCATTGCTTTCAAATTGTTTAACGTTAACTAATTTCTTCTTGGATTGAGGTCAGGGCTTTGTGATGGCCACTCCAATACCTGCCTATGGTTGGTCCTTAACTTCTTGACCGAGGGTCAGATTATTATTATTTTTTGATAACGTTCCCAAAAGGTAAACGGACTATTTCTCAGGTCCAGATCGTAGGAATGCATATAATTTACAAATTAGGATAAAAACACTCCAAAGTTTCCAAAACTGTCAAAATATTGTCTGTGAGTATAACAAAACAGATTCTGCAGCGAAAACCTGAGGAAATCTAACCCGGAAGTGATTTTTTTTTTTTTTTATCTGTGTTTCATATCCCGTCTTTCTTCCATTTAAAGGGGTATCAACCAGATTCCTCTTTCCAAATGGCTCCCTCAGGCTGTGACCAGGATTAGACATAGTTTCAGGCCCTTTTATTTTAATGACAGGCGAGATTTTTCAAATAGCCAAGGTGTCCTTTGATTAGCTTCCTGCGCCGTGAGAGGGGTTTGCTCTCCATTTCTTCCTCTCTTTTTATTGAATAGTTACGGGTCCCGGTTGAAATATTTCTGATTATGTATGTATAAAACAACCTGAGGTTGATTAAAAAAACAGTTTGAACATTAAACATTACGGATACTGTTGGAATTTCTCGTCGAACGGAACGAGGCTGTATTTTCTGAACATATAACGCGCACCCAAAGTGGCGTTTTTTTTGTTAAAAGTAATATTTATCGAACGAAAAATAACATTTATTGTGTAACTGGGAGGTCCTCGTGAGTGCAAACATCCGAAGATTATAAAGGTAAGGCGATTCATTTTATGCTTTTCTGGACTTTCGTGACCGTTGCTTAATTTGGCGGCTAGCTGTTCTAGCATTGATTAATACACTCACAAAAGCTGGATGCTTTCGCTGTAAAGCATATTTTCAAAAATCTGACACGATAGGTGTTAACAACAAGCTAAGCTGTGTTTTGGTATATCTTCACTTGTGATTTGCAGGATTATTAAATATTTTTTGTAATATTTTGGGCCCGCAATTCAGCGGATTGTTTAGGAAAATGACTCCCGCTAAAGGGATCCGTTAGCGCAGTGAGTTAGCCATTTTGCCACAACTTATGAGGTTCCTGCTTGGGGGTCATTTTTCCATTCGGCAAGACCCATTTTGCCGCCAAGCTATAACCTCTAACGAGCCTTACCCCGGATTTTCATCTGGTGTCTTGGACTTGTGATTTAATGATATTTAGATGCTACTATCTACTTGTGAAGCTATGCTAGCTATGCTAATCAGTGTGTGGGGGGTGGGGGGTGCTCCCGGATCCGGGTTTCTGAGGCAGTAAAGGTTAACAAATCAAACTTTATTTATACTCCATTTAAAAAGTTTGACTTTAGGTCTATTCTATAACTTAGATTTTTGTTTTTGATGGAGACGTGAATCTAACATATCAATTATTAATTTGTAGACAAACTGGAATTAATGCCAGACTAAGTCAGTGRCACAGATGGAACTATCCAAGAAGAAGAAAAATATCCTTCAAATGTTGATATTTGGTTGCGTTGACAATCAAACCCAACCCAATATCACTTTTGAAATACAAGGAATAGCCAATAAACTTGTCGACAAGTTAACAAATTATATGTTGGATAAGTCAGTGGCACAGATGGAACTATTCAAGAAGAAGATACATCCCCTTTAAATGTTGATATTTGGTTGTGTTGTAAACCAAACATAATTCAATATTACTTTTGTAATACAGTAAATAGCCTAACAGAGATGGCCGCCTCGCTTCATGTTCCTAGGCAACTATGCAGTATTTAGTTTTTTTATGTGTTAATAAAAAGCTACTGCATCTTGCCTATGCCGTTCGGCCATCACTCATTCATATATTTTTTATGTACATATTCTTATTCATTCCGCTACACTTGTATGTATGAGGTAGTTGTTGTGAAATTGTTAGGTTAGATTACTTGTTAGATATTACTGCATGGTCGGAACTAGAAGCACAAGCATTTCGCTACACTTGCATTAACATCTGCTAACCATGTGTATGTGACCAATAAAATTTGATTTGATGTAACATTCGACCTTAAAATGAGTAACACATCCATGGCCACATTGAGGTTACTGTAACTATACATTTCTTGTTATGTAAATATGTAAAGTGTGCATGTTCAAAATAGCATGCATAGTTCATCGCAGGTCTGTGGATATGATCACAATTGCTGTAATAATCTGTGCATAATCTCGAATGGTAATGACCATTTACACCATGTACTTTTAATTTAATCTCAATCGCAATCCAGGTCTTTTGGTTCTGCTATTAGACGAAGCACGCGATATCACGTTATTCGGTCGTATAAATAAACAAAATATCTGACAACCTATTCCCATTTGAATTTTTCTGTGCTTTTAAATGGTTGAAAGCGCAGTGAAAACACATTGGATATTCATCTAACTTTTGAGTGTCTTTTTGAGTGGGTGATTATACACTGAGTATACAAAACATTAAGGACATCTGCTCTTTCCATGACAGACTGACCAGGTGAATCCATGTGAAGGCTATGAAACTTGTTAAATCCACTTTAATCAGTGAAGATGAATGGGGGGAGACAGGTTAAAGAAGGATTTTTAACTTCTTATGGCTGAAGGGGCAGTGTTGAGTAGCTTGGATGAAAGGTGCCCATATCAAACGGACTGCTCCTCAGTCATAGTTGCATATTATTATTAGTATTGGATAGAAAACACTTTAAAGTTTCTAAAACTATTTAGTTTCTAAACTAAATTCAAATTGGCAGGCAAAATCCTGAGTTGAAATCAAAACAGGAAGTCAGAAATCTGAGCTTGTCTGTATTCACCAGAGTCCCTTAAGAAATCCAATTGAGTTATGAATGATGTTGCACTGCCTAGGGGTTCCACTAGATGTCAACCATCAATAGAAATTCCAATGAGACTTCTATGATGTTGTGGGAGAGAATGAGAGCAGAATCAGTCAGGTGTCCATCAAGCAGCCATTTCCTGATCATGCCTTTTCTTCATGCAAGACACTGACGTTCCATTGCTCACGCAGACAAGAACGAATACTCCGGTTGGAACTTTTTTGAAGCTATATGTTAAAAACATCCTAATGATTGATTGATTGGATTCAGTACTTAGTTTGAAATGTTTCTTCGACCGGTAATCACATTTTGAAGTTTTTGTCCGATATAACGCTGACCAGAATTAGCGTTTGGATATGTAAAGCAGACGCGCTAAAAAAAGAAGGTATTTGGACTAAATAACAGATTTTTTCGAACAAAACAAACATTTATTGTGGACCTGGGATTCCTGGTGTGCTTTCTGATCTAGATCATCAAGGTAATGGAATTTTATCATGTATTTTGTTTGTTTATAGTGACGCCATCTTTGCAGCTGTGGTATGCTGTTTTTGAGCGCCGTCTCAGATTATAGCGTGCAATTCTTTTTCCGTAAAGTTTTTTTGAAATCTGACATAGCGGTTGCATTAAGGAGAGGTACAGTGGGGAGACAAGAGATTTGATACACTGCCGATTTTGCGGTTTTCCTACTTACAAAGCATGTAGAGGTATGTAATTTTTTATCATAGGTACACTTCAACTGTGAGAGACGGAATCTAAAACAAAAATCCAGAAAATCACATTGTATGATTTTTAAGTAATTAATTTGCATTTAATTGCATGACATAAGTATTTGATCACCTACCAACCAGTAAGAATTCCGGCTCTCACAGACCTGTTACTTAAAAATTATACAATGTGATTTTCTGGATTTTTGTTTTAGATTCCGTCTCTCACAGTTGAAGTGTACCTATGATAAAATTACAGACTTCTACATGCTTTGTAAGTAGGAAAACCTGCAATATCGGCAGTGTATCAAAAACTTGTTCTCCCCACTGTATATCTATAATTCAATGTGTATAACTTGTATTATCATCTATATTTATGATGAGTTTTTCTGTTGAAACGATGGGCTATGCAAAGTCACTTGAGTTTTTTTGCATTTAGTGAATCAATGTAAACTCAGATTTTTTGATTAAATATGAATTTAATCAAACAAAACATGGATGTATTGTGTAACATGAAGTCCTATGAGTGTCATCTGATGAAAATAATCAAAGGTTAGTGATTCATTTTATCTCTATTCTGGTTTTTGTGAAGCTATCTTTAGCTGGGAAAAAATGGATGTGATTATTGTGGTTTTGTGGTGACCTAACATAATCGTTTGTAGTGCTTTCGGTGAAAGCATATTTGAATGTCTGAGGATTTTTATTTATGAGATTTCTGGTTTTTGAATTTGGCGCCCTGCACTTGGACTGGCTGTTGTCATATCGGTCCCATTACTGGGACTGCAGCCATATTTAAGGCAATTGAGACATGTATTGTGTGTGTGCCATTCAGAGGGTGAATGGGCAAAACAAAAGTTTTAAGTGCCTTTGAACGGGGTATAGTGGCAAAAATGCTATGCTGATGGATTTTTCACACTCAACAGTTTCCTGTCTGTATCAAGAATGGTCCCCACCCAAAAGACATCCAGTCAACTTACACAACTGTGGGAAGCATTAGAGTCAACATGGGTCAGCATCCCTGTGGAATTCTTGAAAACTTTGTCAGGGTTCAGATTTCAGAAATGTTTACCTCTGATCTGGAGTCTGTTTTTAAGGCGACAGTGAATGCTATGAGAAAACGACACTGCCTACGTCTTCCTCTGGGTGTCTGTACGTCATCACGTTTTGAATGAAATCGATGGGACATTCACAGCCATTATAAAGACCAAAATGTATAGGGACCGCCCTTTCTCGTCGTGCGCCTGAAGCGTGAAGGCCATCGGACTTGCCTCGTTCCAAATCGTTGTCTAACCAGCAATTTCTCCGGTCATGTTTTCAGTCGTTATGTTGTTAAAACATCATAATGTAGTTAATTTGAACCGTTTTATAGCAATTTATACCGTTTAGTGCGATTTTGAGGAATTTATTTGTTGTGCACTCTGAAACTTTGACACGTTTTGGGGTGTCGGTCGTTGGTGGTGGACATTTCGAAGGACAGAGGACATCTATCGACCAAGACGTTTATAACATAGAAAGGATACATTGCCCAAGAATCTGATGAAGAACAGCTCAAAGTAAGCAATATTTAATATATAAATCGTGTTTCTGTCGAAATATTTTAAACGCATATTCGCCATTTTGTTTGGTATAGCTTCACTTGGCGAACCCTGTATTGAAAAGTAAGGATAATTTTAAAAATGTAAATCAGCGGTTGCATTAAGAACTAATTTGTCTTTCGATTGCTGTCAACCCTGTATTTTTTAGTCAAGTATATGATTGCTTTCAATTAAACTAGATCACTCTGATAGATGACGTCAGACATATTGAGGCTTGATTTCCTAGTATTTTTATTGTGTAACCACGTTTTTGTATGGCTAAATATGCACTTTTCGAACAAACTGTATATGTATGTTGTAAAATGATGTTACAGGAGTGTCATCGAAGAATTCTGAGAAGGTTAGTGAAAAAATTAATATATTTTGGCGTGATTACGTTATAGCGCTCTTTGGCTGGAATCGATGCTCTGGTAACGTTTTCACATGTGGTATGCTAACTTATCGATTTATTGTGTTTTCGCTGAAAAACGCTTAGAAAATCTGAAATATGGTCTGAAATCACAAGAACTGGGTCTTTCCATTGCTATGCTTTGTCTATTTTTATGAAATGTTTTATGATGATAAATTGGTCATACACGTTGCTCTATCTAGTAATTCTAGTCGATTTGTGATGGTCGGTGCAATTGTAAACTGTGATTTCTACCTGAAATATGCACTTTTTTCTAACAAAAACTATCCTATACCATGAATATGTTATCAGACTGTCATCTGAAGAGGTTTTTCTTGGTTAGTGGCTATCAATATCTTAGTTGAGCCGAATTGGTGATAGCACCTGAAGGAGTAAGAAACTGATGGAGTTAGAATAGTGGTGTATTTTGCTAACGTGTTTAGCTAATAGATTTACATATTTTGTCTTCCCTGTAAAACATTTTAAAAATCTGAAATGGTGGCTTTATTCACAAGATCTGTATCTTTCATCTGGTGTCTTGGACTTGTGATTTAATGATATTTAGATGCTACTATCTACTTGTGAAGCTATGCTAGCTATGCTAATCAGTGTGTGGGGGTGGGGGTGCTCCGGATCGGTTTCTGAGGCAGTAAGGTTAACAAATCAAACTTTATTTATACTCCATTTAAAAAGTTTGACTTTAGGTCTTTCTATAACTTAGATTTTTGTTTTTGATGGAGACGTGAATCTAACATATCAATTATTAATTTGTAGACAAACTGGAATTAATGCAGACTAAGTCAGTGACAGATGGAACTATCCAAGAAGAAGAAAAATATCCTTCAAATGTTGTATTTGGTTGCGTTGACAATCAAACCCAACCCAATATCACTTTTGAAATACAAGGAATAGCCAATAAACTTGTCGACAAGTTAACAAATTATATGTTGGATAAGTCAGTGGCACAGATGGAACTATTCAAGAAGAAGATACATCCCCTTTAAATGTTGATATTTGGTTGTGTTGTACCAAACATAATTCAATATTACTTTTGTAATACAGTAAATAGCCTAACAGAGATGGCCGCCTCGCTTCATGTTCCTAGGCAACTATGCAGTATTTAGTTTTTTATGTGTTATAAAAAGCTACTGCATCTTGCTATGCCGTTCGGCCATCACTCATTCATATATTTTTTATGTACATA
>NW_019945796.1:0-15337 GCF_002910315.2 Salvelinus sp. IW2-2015 | reverse complement strand
AGGAAAAGGCAACCAGTGAAGAACAAACACCATTTGGTACAATAACAACCACTATTTAGCTTATTTATTTTTAATTGTGTGCTTTTGAAACCATTCTGTACATTGTATTACAACACTGTATATATATTATATGACATTGTAATGTCTTCTTGTTTTTGAAACTTCTGTTATGTGTAAGTTTACTGTTAAAATTTGTATTTTTATTGTAACTTTTGTGTATTATCTACCCTCACTTGCCTTTGGCAATGTTAAACACATGTTTTTCCCATTGCCAATTAAAGCCCCTTTGAATTGAGAGAGAGAGAAGACGGAGAGAGAGAGAGAGAGAGGAACGGAAGAGACCGAGGAGAGAGATGAGAGAGAGGAGAGAGAGAAGAGAGAGAGAGAGAGAGGAGAGAGAGAGAAGAGACGAGAGAGCAGAGAGAGAAGCAGAAGAAGAAGATGAAGGAGAGACGAGAATGATGAGAGAGAGAGAGGAGAGATGCACGACGAGAGAGAAGAGAGAGAGTCGGTGATAGAGAGACGAAGAAGAGCAGGAGAGAGAGTGAGAGAGGAGAGGAGAGAGGAGAGGGGAGATTGAGGAGAGGAAGAGGGATGAGAGGAGAGAGAGAGAGATGAAGAGAGGGAGAGAGAAGATATATTATATTACAGTGGGGAGAAACAAGTATTTGATACACTGCCGATTTTGAAGGTTTTCCTACTTACAAAGCATGTTAGACGGGCATGTAATTAATTTTTTATCATAGGGTAACACTTTTCAACTGTGAGAGAGACTCTAAAACAAAAATTTCCCAGAGAAAATCACATGTTTCATGATTTTTAAGTAATTAAATTGCTTTTTATTGCCGTGACATAAGTATTTGATCAACTACCCAACCGTAAGAATTCCGGCCTATCTCACAGCCTGTTAGTTTTTCTAATTTTAGAAGCCCTTCCTGTTTCTCCACTCATACCTGTAATTAACGCACCTGTTTGAATTGTTACCTGGTAAAAAGACACCTGTACAACACTCAATCAAACCAGACTCCAATCTCTCCACAATGGCCAAGAACCAGAGAGAACTGTGTTAAGGGACATCAGGGATAAAATTGTAAGACCTGCCACCAAGGCTGGGATGGGCTACAGGACAATAGGCCCAAGCAGCTTGCGTGAGAATGTGCAAACAACTGTTGGCGCAATTAGTAGAAAATGGAAGATGTTCAAGAATTGCGGTCAATCACCCTCGTCTGGGGCTCCATGCAAGATCTCACCTCTACTTGCCGAGGGGGCATCATATGAAATCATAAGGAAGGGAGGGATCAGCCCAGAACTACACGGCAGGACGCTGGTCAATGGACCTGAAGAGAGCTGCGAGACCACAAATGTTCTCAAAGAAAACATTAGATTTAAACACACTACGCTGTCATGGGATTAGAAATCCTGCCACGCAGCGCAATTGTGTCCCCCTGCTCAAGCACCAGGCGCAATGTTCCAGGCCCGTCTGAAGTTTGCCAATGACCATTTCTGGATATCCAGAGGAGGAATGGGAGAAGCGTTCCTATTCGTGGTCTGATTCGAGACAAAAATTAGAGAGCTTATTTGCGGTCTAAACTCACAACTCGCCTCTGTTTGGAGGAAGAGAAAAAAGAAGGAAGGTTGAGTACAACCCCAAGAAACCTCCCAACCGTGACCAACCTGAAGCCATGGAGCGGAAACATAATTCTTTGGGGATGCCTTTTCTGCCAAAGGGGACCCAGGACGACCTGCACCGTATTGAGGCAGTGAGGATGGATGGGGCCCATGGTATCGCGAGATCTTGGCCAAAAACCTCCTTCCTCAGTAAGAGCAATTGAAGATGGCGATCGTGGTGGATCTTCCAGCCATTGTGTGACAACGCACCCGAAACCACCACGCGCCAGGGCCAACTAAGGAGTTGCTCCCGTAAGAAGCAATCTCAAGGTCCTGGAGTGGCCTAGCCACGTCTCCAGACCTGAACCCAATAGTAAAAATCTTTGGACGGGAGCGAACGTCCGTATTGGCCACCAGACAGCCCTGTAAACTGAAGGATCTGGAGAATGTATGTAGGGAGGAGTGGCCAAAATCCCTGCTGCAGATTGTGTGCAAACCTAGTCAAGAACTACATGGAAACGTTATGATTCTCTGTAATGCAACAAGTTTTCTGCTACCAATTATTAAGTTCTGCTTTCTGATGTATCAAATACGTATTGTCATGCAAATAACAACATTGCAATTAATTACTTAAAAATTCATACAATTGATTTTCGCGATTTTTGTTTTTAGATTCCGTCTTCATAGTTGAAGCTTACCATGATTGATTAACAATTACAGACCTCTGACATGGCTTTGTAAGTAGGACAAACCTTCAAAATCGGCAGTGTATTCAAATACTTGTTCTCCCCACTGTTATATAATTCATATATATTAATTAGAGAGAGAGGAAGACGAGAGAGAGAGGACGGAGGATGAGAGAGAGGAGTAGAGAGAGAGAGAGAGAGGAGAGAGAAGAGGAGAGATGAGAGCGAGAGGAGAGGAGAAGAGAAGAGAGAAAGAGGGATGACGAGAGGAGAGGAGAGGAGAGAGAGAGAGACAGTGAGGAGAGGAAGAGAGAGAGAGGGAGGTGAGAGAGCTGGAGGCGGGCGGAGGAGACAAGAGACAGAGAGGACAGAGAGGAAGAGAGCAGAGAGACAGAGAGACAGAGAGACAGAGACAGAGACAGAGAGAGAGAGAGTGAGAGTGAGAGTGAGAGTGAGAGACAGAGACAGAGACAGAGACAGAGACAGAGACAGAGAGAGAGAGAGAGAGAGAGACTGGTAAAAAGCAAAGGGAGGGGCAGAGAGTATACACAGTATATTGTGTAAGTGACTGTATATAACACTATGTGAGAATGGCTGAACAAATCAGCATAGTATATGCAAGTGTATAGTGTCAACATGGTGAACATTACATAATGCGTTCAAAACATGGCGTTACCCAGCTGCCAGCTACTTTCTCTGTCTGTATAGATATGTGTGGTTGTGTGTTCATGTGTGCGTGTGTGGGTGTGTGTGGATTCTGCCACCCCCAGCCTGTGGCAGCTGTATTAGTCCTGGGAGCTGTGTAGAGAGGATCAGAATGGGACTTCTCCCAGAAGCTTGGCTGGTGTGTAAAACCTGGGAATTCAGACAGCTGTGGAGAGATGGCCCAGTCCCCGTCTGAAACACTCCCCTGGAGGTGTGAGAGAAGAGAGAGCCTCACCGTTTACATATCAACCTGGTTTAGAAGAGAGGGGGAGATAGAGAGGGAGGAAAGGAAGACAAGGAATGATGGGGAGAGATGTAGAAAAAGAGGGCGAGAGAGAGGGGAGAGAAGAGATAGGGAGAGAACGAGGGATATGGAGAGAGAGAGAGATAAAGTGTGTGTATGACAGAGAAAGAAGGAAGGAAAGATAAAATGAGGTGAGTGAGTGAATAAAAGCAATTAAGGAACGGTCCAGTGAGAGATCTTCAATTGCATCACATGACAGTATGAGGACAAAAATGGCTGTGTTCCATACACTATCTCTGGTACTTCTCCTTCCTCCCTCCCTCCTTACCTCCTCCTCCCCTCCTCTTTCCCTCCTCCTCCACTCTTCCTCCCCTCCCCCTCCTCCACTCTTCCTCCCCTCCTCCTCCCCTCCTTCTTCCATCCTCCTTCCCTCCTCCTTTTCTTCAAGTTTCCCCCTCCTTCCCTCCTTCTCTCACCTTCACCTCCTGTGTTTTGTCCCTGCAGTAGTCTCCTGTGGCTGGTCCAATCTGTCCTCGCTCTTGTTCCCTGTTCCCCGTGCCAGCTGGCTCTCTATAGCGCCCCCCCGAGGACATGACAGGTGTACATGACACACAACACTGAGCATGAGGGGACCTGTGGCACACCACACACACACACACACACACACACACACACACACACACACACACACACACACTTCAGACATACACACACCGCAGTCCTCCCACACACAAACCACAAAAACACACACGACACACACACCTCAGACATACACCCAACAGTCCCGCCCCCCCCCACACACACAACATACATGCGGCAACACCACTCATCAAACATTGCACATATGCACACACTATATCTGGCATACACACTGAAGAAAGCAAGCAACAGCCACATCGCTGACATCAAGGATACATACAGGGGTGGCAGTAGTCTAGGTGGTTAGCGATGGTTGGCAGGTAGCCGAGGTTTAAGATGTTGGGTCCAGTAGACGAAAGGTTGCTGAAGTCGATCCCAGAGCTGACTAAGGTCCTCTGTCGTTCTGGCCTCTTGACAAGGCAGTTATAACCTTGTTCCCCGGTAGTGCCGTCATTGTAAAAATTTTGTTCTTAACTGACTTGCCTATTAATAAAGGTTAAATGAGAGAGATACATAACACCCACACCCTACAGGGGTAAGACAGGAACCCATCAAACAGTCACCAAAAATACCCATAAACATTTCCAGTATCCCTGTTGAGATACCTCCAAAGTAACCTTTCACCTTCCTTGAGGAATTCATTGGATAACATACCATGCTACGGTTGCGCTAGCATGGAAATCGATCCACAGTGAAACATACATGCCATTGTCACAACTAAACAACCCGTACAAGTCATCACCTAAAAAAATTGAAGAAAATCCAGACCTGAGCGGGGGCGAGATGTGACTATTATACTTGAAACGAGCTTATTACATAACAGGCCATTGAAGCTCTAGATGGTTTACACCTATTAATTGCGAGCCATCCACGAGAGTCTACAGATAAGACCAAGAGCCTCTCGGCCGCACGAATGCCAAGTTCGCTCGATTTGAGACAGAACGACTCAGTGCAGCAAGTCGAGCCGTCCGCACACGACGACAAGTGCATCGAAACACGGTTTCATACTTTTATACATCTAAGTAGAGACAAGTCCTGCAGGTTGACCCACCGCCCTGTAGATATTCAGTATGTGTACAGTTTGATATCACCGAATCCCACCTCTGCCCTGCGCTGCTCACTTCACTATGCTCAACAACACTGGAGAAAGACCCGGAGGCACGCATGTGGAGAAACCACAAGAATACCAGAAATAACTAGGAGCACCATACGAGCCAACACCGTGAGCACGCTAAGGTACATTCCGCAGACAATAACAAGAGCACTACAACAAGAAGGTGAAGACAGTAGGTCCGAGAGGAGCTGCGCGAGAGTATATGAAGTGAGAGGATAGTAGTGTGTGACAAAAAGGAGTTCTTAAAGAACAGAAAAGAGAGTTGATTTGTACTCATCATTGCTAAGGACAAATCAAAAAGATAGCGTAGAAGGTAGGAGAGTGAGCAGAGTATGTTCCGCGCACATGCCACTGGTTAGAAAGTAAAGTTACTCCCGAAAGTTAGCTGAGGTCGAGTTCCACCAACTGTACACTCGTCCTGAGGCACCGGTTGTAGCAATCCTAGTGGACAGGGCTATAAGGAGTGTAGTGTCACACGTAGTGAAGTATGCGGTGACGCTGTACATCGGTTCGTAACCATGGGGAAGGCTAAGGATTCCAGCCATGAGACCAACGCACTGGGTAGCGAAGTACGGTGGAGAAAGTAGTCAGACGAACGGTTAGAGCCCTCTACCGTAGGAGGGAAAGTACACGGTTCAAAAGTCAAGAAAGCATCAGATGGAGAGCCAGAAATGTAGCGCCTAACTTTGATTGAAAGGGTAATGAAGATGAATGTCAGCCGTGATAGAAAAGGCCTTATGTCGAAATGTTAAAGGTATGGAAGTTTGGGAGTAACCTGAAGTCATGAAATGACGAGCGGATTCGAAAGTAAAGTAAAGCTCAGAAAGTAAATACGGTCTCGAAGATATAGATAATTGCTATTAGATACGATGTAAAGTGAAGCAAAGAGGATGGGTAGAGTTCCGAGAAGTTAGTGTATGTCCCGATGCACCACGCTAAGTGCATTAGGTTTAATACAGGTGTAGAACCACAAGAGATCGTTAAAAGGACGTGGAGTAGTGATCGGGTGCAGAAAGGCTAGAATAGGATGAAGCATGTGACGGGATGAAGGATAATAGTTGAAGTACAACGCTGAGTGATCTAAAGATACGTAAAAGAAGGTTACGGTGACATAAGAAGATAGAAGACCGTTGTTAGCGGCTGATCTGTACGAAAAGATTATAATGAAGTACCGGAGAAAAGTACAGCACAGTATTACGAGACGTAAGCAGTGAGGAGGAATATCGAATCGTGAGATTGAAGTCACGGCGAGGGATAAGGTATAAAGGAGAAGTTATCGGCTAGAAAACTGTGAGAGACCTACCACCAGGATTAGGAGGAGAGTAGTAGTTATGTACTGGATGAGAAAAGCTGGGGAGGGTCGTGTAGGAGTACCACGCGTAATGAAACGTTACAGATGCAAGAGAGCCCGAGCGGGGAGCGCTCAGAAGCAGTAGCAAGTGCGCGAGTGAGGAGATGTGCAGCGAAAGTCTATCAGGAGTACGACAGAAGAGTGAACGATCACAAACACGAGATGGTGCAACGCCGGGATCACAGGGATGGAAGGTCTCCAGGACGTACTCACGTAGTTATCAAGCATAGAGAGTAGAAAGGCAAGTAAACACGAGGTGATACACAAGAAGTTATCCAAGCTGCTCAGTTGAGAATAGAGAGGGTAAAATCTACAAGTCCTAAGTCAGGAACATTATAGTAGTAAATGCAAGTGAGTGTCAAATATAGTTATAGTAGACAAGATCGCCATTGTGAGAGTAACATTGTTTTTGTATTAGTCACTGCAAGTGACAAGTGAAAGATACACGAGTGAGACACAAGCTCGATACATATCATTGTGTTGAGTCAGGGTCTATATGATAGAGAAGGGAACGTACTCATCGAGCTAGTGGATAGTGCTTTGAGCAGGTAGAAAAGAAAGCATGAGACAGTACGTGCGGAGACGTGAAGGTCACCATAGTGACAATATCACCTGTCGGCACTGAGGGAGAGAAGTGAATAGTGATCGCGGATGAAGAGCCAGTCAAACATAAAAGCGATCAATAGACACGTACGAAGAGTCCACAGCGGTAAGACAGAGATTAGGACAAATAAGTTAAGAAATGACGTATACGTGAGTATGAAATAAGTGAGAGGTCATAGCGGATGGACAAGTAGTGAAAGTTATACGGTGGAGTATAATGTGTATATGTATCTGTGTAGTATAATCTCACGTGAGACAGCAATGTAACGTGTGAACCGAAAGCATGATGAGCAAAAAGTACAACGGTTGGAAGTATAATAATAGCATGGTTACAGGTGCTAATTAGAAAGTGAAATAATCTGTGATAAATGTCACGCGACACAGTAAGCGAGAGAGAGCGCACAGTGAGTGGTGTAGACCAAAGGTAGTAGCTCAAAGGGCGAACTAAAAAGTGAGTGGGAGCTCAGGAGCGATGGACCAACGTCAAGTACATGGAGCTTGCTCAGTAGTGTTTAAACGAGCCTATTGATGACTGACAACGTTAGTGGCAAAGACAAGTGGCCAGAAACAAAGTATAGGACCATCAGGCTAAGGGATGAGCCACAATGTAGCTAGCGACGTACGAGGTTGACCAGTATACAGTACGATCCTCGACGAGGAGTGAACCCGGGAGGAGAGAGAACAACAGACTAGATACGTTGTATCAGGGTGCACATAAAAGCTGCAAAGTAGAGAGATACTTTAGATAAAGCAAGGAAGAACAACAAGACTGTTATACGCTCTATTCGAGTGATCAGATGAAACATGGTAGTGAAGTACGGTGAGAAAGTAGTGGAAAACACATGTGGTCAATGAGAAATTCCAACTATCAGCACTATTGTGAACAGTCAAGCACCTAGCGAGATTCGATGAAAAGGAGGGAGTGTATATAAGCATCGGAGTTAGGAGGACGAATAGGCTGAAATGTGTTTGAGGTTGACATCGTGATGGAAGTAGTGAAGTACGGGTGAAGAAAGTCGTCGAAAGTCCTAGGGTGATGGAAACGCGATGGGCATTGGACCGTACGCTGAGCACACAGTGGCAACTCACCCCCGGGAGATTAGAAGTCACACAGTTAGATGTAACGTAAGTGAGAGAAGTGAAGTACGGGAGAGAAGTGAAGTAAACGTCTGGTAGAGAGGGGATGTGGTAATACGGTGAGAGAACACGTGAAGTACGGTGACGTGAGATGCATTTCGATAACCAATACTGGTGATGAGAGTAATGAAGTACGTGATGCCACGCAGAAGCAGGAAGTTATCCGTCCAGTGTGAGCTAGCGTGTTATAAGAGCCGGTGACACGAAACGAGTGGTAAAGCTAGACAGGCGAGTGAAGAGGACAACGCTGCACACTGACGTGTGGTAGCCCAAGTGACGTGACGATACGTACGGTGATGGAGGAGGAGTGATAGTACCACGAGCCTGGAGAGAAGTGAAGTACGGTGAGAGAAGTGAAGTAGCGTCGAGCCCAGGCGCCACCGTAGTGAAAATAACCGAGTAAGCAGAGAAATCGAAGATCAATTACGAAGGTGAGAGAAGTTCGAATGTATCTGGGTGTAGTAAAGACATGAAGTAACTGGTGAGAAAGTAACAGGATGTCGTCGGATATAGTCTCAGACACCGTTGAGAAAAGTGAAGACTCACAAAAACGCTGCGCTCACCGTCAATCACCAAGGTACGGTGAGAAAAGTAGTGAAGTACGTGGTGAGAAGAAGTGAAGTAACGGTGAGAGAAGTGAATACGGTGAGAGAAGTGAAATAGCGGTGCGAGAAG
Organism: Salvelinus sp. IW2-2015; assembly: GCF_002910315.2. Taxonomy (NCBI): domain Eukaryota; kingdom Metazoa; phylum Chordata; class Actinopteri; order Salmoniformes; family Salmonidae; genus Salvelinus; species Salvelinus sp. IW2-2015. The sequence goes on along the minus strand of NW_019945796.1, from coordinate 6,575 downwards.
TGATGTATCGGTGAGGAAGTGAAGTACGGTGAGAGAAGTGAAGTACGGTGAGAAAGTTGTGAAGTACGGTGCGAGAAGTGAAGTACGTGAGAATAGTAGTGGAAGTACGGTGAGAAAAGTAGTGAAGTACGTGAGAAGTAGTGAATACGGTGAGAAAGTAGTGAAGTACGGTGAGAAAGTAGTGAGGTACGGTGAGGAAAGTAGTGAAGTACGGTGAAAGAAGTGCAGTACGGTGAAGAAAAGTAGTGAGTACGGTGGAGAGCAGTGAAGTAACGGTGAGAAAGTATGAAATCGTGAGAAAGTTTGGAAGTAACGGTGAGAAAGTATGAAGTACGTGAGAGAAGTTGAAGTATTGAGAAAGTGAGTGAATGTACGGTGAGAAAGTATGAAGTAGGTGAGAGTAGTGACGTACGGTGAGAAAGTAGTGAAGTACGGGTGAGAAAGTCAGTGGAAAGTGACGGTGATGAGAAGTCGAAGTACGGTGAAGTTAGTGAAGTACGGTGAGAGAAAGGTTGGAAATACGTGAGAGAAGTGAAGTACGGTGGAGAAGAAGTGAGTTACGGTGAAGAAAGTGAAGTACGGTGAGTGAAGTATAATACGGTGAGAGAATGAGTACGGTGAGAGAAGAGAAGTGACGGGAGAGCAAGTGAAGTACGGTGAGAGAAGTGAAGTAACGGTGAGGAACAGGAACTACCGGTGAGACGTAGTGAAGTACGGTTGATGAAAGTGAAGTTAACGGTTGAGCGAAGTGAGAGTACGGTGAGAGAAGTGAAGTAACGGTGAGAGAGTGAAATACGGTGGCCCCGAAGTGAAGTAGGTGAAGAGAAGTGAATGACGGTGAGAGAAGTGAAGACGGTGAAAAGTAGTGCAGTACAGTGAGAGAGTGAAGTACGGTGAGAGTAGTGAATACGGTGGAGAGAAGTGAAAGTACGGTGAGAGAGTGAAGTAACGGTGAGAGAAGTGGAAGTACTGGTGAGAGAAGTGGAAGTACGGTTGAGAGAATGAAGTACGGTGAGAGAAGAAGTCGGGAGAGAAGTGAAGTAAGTAGGTGGAGAAGTGAAGTAACGGTGGAGAGTAGTGAAGTACGTGTGAGGAAGTGACTACGGTGGAGAGAAGTGAAGTAGTGTAGAGATGAAGTGACGGTGATGAGAATGTGAGGTCGGTGAGAGAAAGTGAAGTACGGTAGAAAGTGAAATACGTGAGAGAAGTGAAGTACTGGTAGAGAAGTGAAGTACGGTGAGAGAAGTGAGTACGTGTCGAGAGAAGATGAAATACGGTGGAGAGAGTGAAGTAACGGTGAGAGTAGTGAAGTACGGGTGATGTAGAAGTGAAAGTACGGTGAGAGAAGTGAAGTAAGCGGTGAGAGAAGTCGAACTACGGTGAGAGAAGTGAGTACGGTGAGAGAAGTGAGTAACGGTGAGAGAAGTGAAGTACGGGTGAGTAGAAGTGAAGTACGGTGAGAGAAGTGAAGTACGGTGAGTGAATGTGTAAGTCGGTGGAGAGAAGTGAAAGTACGGTGAAGAGAAGTGATAGTACGGGAGAGAAGTGAAAGTACGGTGAGCAAGATTGTATAGTACGGTGAGAGAAGTGAAGTACGGTGAGAGAAGTGAAGTACGGTGAATAAGTGAAGTACGGTGGAAGAGAAGTGAAGTACGGTGAGAGAAGTGACAGTAAACGGTTAGAGAGTGAAGTAAGGTGAGAGAAGTGAAAGTACACGGTGAGAGAAGTGAAGTACGGTGAAGAGAAGTGAAGTACGGAGAGAAGTGAAGTACGGTGAGAAAAGTGAAGTACGGTGGAGAAACAGTGAAGTACGGTGAGAAATAGTGAATAACGGTGAGAGAAGTGAAGGTACGGTGAGAGAAGTGAAAGTACGGTGAGAGTAGTGAAATACGGTGAGAGAAGTGAAGTACGGTGAAGATGAAGTACGGGTGAGAGAAGTTGAAGTACGGGTGAAGGAAGTGACCAAGTACGGTGAAGAAGGTGAAGTACGGTGAAGAAGGGTGAATAACGGTGAGGAGAAGTGAAGTACGGTGAGAAATTGACGTATCGGTTGGAGAAGTGAAGTACGGTGAAGAAGTGAAGTACGGTGAGAAGAAGTGAAGTACGGTGAGAGAAGTGAAGTACGGTGAGAGATATGAAAGTACGGTGAGACGTAGTGAAGTACGGTGAGAGAAGTGAATGGTACCGGGTGAGAGAAGTGAATGTACGGGTGAAGAGAAGTGAGTGACGGTGAGAGAAGTGAGTAGGTGAAGAGAAGTGAAGTATGAGTAAGAGAGTGAAGTACGGTGAGCAAAAGTGAAGTAACGTGTAGAAATTGTAGTGAATTTTTATCGGTGAAGAAGTGAAGTACGGTGAGAGAAGTGAAGTAGGTGAGAGAAGTGAAGTACGGGTGAGAGTAGTGAAGTACGGTGAGAGAAGTGAAGTACGGTGGAGAGAAGTTGAAGTACGTGAGATAAGTGGAAGTACGGTGAGAGAAGTGAGTGACGGTGAGGAAGTGAAGTACGGTGAGAGAAGTGAAGTACGGTGAGAGAAGTGAAGACGGTGGAGAGAAGTGACGTACGGTGAGGAGAATGAAGTAACGGTGAGAGAAGTGAGTACGGTGAGAGAAGGTGAAGTACGGTGAGAGAATTGAAGTACGGTGAAGACGAAGTGAAAGTACGGTGAGCAGATGTTGAAGTACGGTGGAGGAGAAGTGAAGTACGGTGAGAGAAGTGAAGTACGGTGAAGAGAATGACAGTACGGTGACGAGAAGTGAAGTACGGGTGAGAAGAAGTGAAGTACGGTGAGAGATGAAGTACGGTGAGAGAATGGGCCTCATGATACAGAGGATTTTGCCTGCAGCACCTTGCATGAACCCAGGATATACGCCCTTGTTGTTTTGAGGTCAGTTTTTGGAATAGAAAAGATAAGGGAAGAAACAGGAGAAAAATATGGAGGTGTTGAGTGTTGATTGTGGTTCCAACTGGAGTCATAATGGGAAAGCAATTGAAACTGGGTTGATGGAAGGGATAGCATCCTTTGATGGTATAGGGTAATCTCAATTTCCTGAGAGAATTACATTACGATACAATCTAAATGAAATGCTATCATAATTGCTGAGGAGGGAATTCTATCTATCTGAATAGCTATAAGTTGATTTGTTATAGAGGACTTAAGAAGATGTAATGCTGAAGCCGGTGTGATTTGTTAAGTAATGTGATCGAATGGTCAAGTGAAGCTGATGTGGTTGTGGTATAGGAACAGGGGACAGGCTTGGATCTGTGTGTTGTCAGATGGGGTCATTGAAATGGTGCAAATGGGAATTCAGTCTGTGACTCTCCAGGGCTAAAGTAGGTAATTAGAATTTAGTTGGAGCAATGCAATCCATGACTACAATTACTGAGAATGATGGGGGGGTGAGGGCAGGGGGATGAGTGGAGTGGGGTGAGGGAGGGGGAATGAGGGAGGGGGGTAGGAGGGATGAGGGGAGGAGGGTGGGAGGGGTGAGGGAGGGGGATTGAGGGAGGGGGAAATGAGGGAGGGGGGGGTGAGGGAGGGGGGATACAAGACGCTGAACGCATAACTTTTAAGTGTAACGCCACGATTGCCCATGGGAGGGGTTGAGGGGCGAGACGGGGTAGAAGAGGGGAGAAATGGGAGGCTTTGTTGAACGATCTCGAGTAACCACAATGTAAAGTCAGTCAAAACCAAGTGCCAGAAAATTCGATTAGGTTTTCAAAAATCATACATCACTGTTCCCTTGCCTTTCTCTTGCACTCTTTCTTGAAAGTCAGAATTACCAAAAAGACGCCAAAAAAATCACACGCATAGACTGTATGGGCCTAGCAAGACAACTGTTACGAAACTGGCTCGTAGTCCGAACAGAAGAAGAAGACAACGTGGAATAAAAGAAATGACAAACATATTTATTAAATAAAGTAAAACTATCTCCAATAACAATGAGTGTGGTAGTCAGTAAGTGTACAGTGAGATGGTTGTGTGCATTAGATGGTGATATGAGGGGTGTTTGAGAGGTGCCCAAAACAAATGACACAAGAAGCCCCCCATTGCCACAACCAAACAACAGTGTTCTACGTGGAAGAGCCTTCAACTGGTAAGGGGAAAGGGGTATCTTATCCCGGACAGCCGAGCCCAGGTGAGTCCATTCCGCCCTCCGGCGCCGACCCGAATCCTATTAAGGAAGACAAGAGCGAAAGAGGAAGAGCCATCAAGACTAGAGTGGAGGGGCCATCACACAAATTGTTTGACATTTTATATGACCTGGAAAGGGTTCCGTATTGAACATAAACCAAACACATAGGGAATATCTCTTGTTTGTTCCCCTTTTTCTAAACAATAAGAAGTGAGGCGAGTAAGAAAATAAAGAAAAATAGATATTGGGACTGGAGGAAGTGGAAGAGTGGGAGATTGGAGGACTGGAGACAGGAAGGACTGGAGTTCCTGGAGGGTGGAGGAGTAGAAAGGTACTGGTGGAGTGGAGGACTGGAGGACAGGAGGACTGGAGGACAGGAGGACTGGAGGGACAGGTGGAGTTGGAGAAGTGGAGGAGTGGAGGACTGGAGGTGGAGGAAGGAGGACTGGATTATGGGTGGATGGGTAGAGGACTTGGAGGAATGCAGGAGTGGATGGAACAGGAGAGTGGAGGACTGGAGGGACAGGAGGACTGAGGACTGGAGGACGGAAGGACTGGAGAAGTGGAAGACTGGAGGAGTGAGGACAGGAGGACTGGAGTGACTAGGAGAGTGGAGTGATTGGAGACAGGAGGGACTGGAGGAGCTGGAGGACTGGAGTGGGAGGACCCCGGAGAGGTGGAAGAGGTAGAGGCTGGAGGAGTGGAGGACAGGAAGACTGGAGGACCTGGAGGAGTGGAGGACCTTGGAGTGGAGGACTGGAGAGGTGGAGAGGTTAGAGGACTGGAGGACTGGAGGAACAGGCGGACTCGGAGGACTGGAGGAGTGGAGGAATGGAGTGGAGGACAGAGAGGTGAGAGGTAGAGGACTGGAGGATGCGAGGACAGGAGGACTGGAGGACTGGAGGAGACTGGAGGGGTGAGGACCTGGAAGGTGGAGAGATAGAGGACTGAGAGTGGAAGGCAAGGAGGACTGAGACCTGGAGGAGTGCGAGGACTGGAGTGGAGGATGGAGAGTGGAGAGGTTGAGAGGTAGAGACGGAGGATGGAGGACAGGAGGACGGAGGACTGGAGGAGGTGGATGGATGGAGTGGAGACTCGGAGAGGTGAGCAGGTAGAGGCTTGGAGGATGCAAAAGAGGTTTGCTGAATGTTCAATGGCGACCTATATTTCAGATTTACCCTCACACTAACCAATGACCTCTAAATCAGATTCAGTGTTAACGCTAACGTCAGGGGATGATTAATCTGACCAGCGTCACAAGATTATATTCCCTTTTGAGTCTGGCTCCCACCCTTCAACCTATCCCCTACCCAGGCCACCCACCCCAAGCCCCTTTACTCATATCGCCTCTGCTTACACAACGCAGGGCATGCAGAAAGGCAACAAAAACATATATTCAAACCTTTAAACAAAATGTGGGTGTGTTTATTGCTTTCTGGTCTGGTGTTGCTGAGTTTGGGGGGAACAGGTGGTCGTTTGTCTGTTCAGACGAGCATGGAAGTCTTTACAAATCGTCCAACATGCTCATCCATGGGGACCGTGTACTGTATACACATCTGTGCATACAAATCAACGAGAACTCACTAGCTCGTTTGGTGAGAACACATTAGTCAAACTTTCCCAATATTCACATCAAGTAGGTTAACTAATCCTTGTTTCTTACATAAAGGTAAATACAGTATTTCCCCTTCTAAATTCAATATAATGATTACAGCCTAATGGGATCTCTTATCTTAGTAAATGACACCCTGAGAGCTCTGTAGGTGAACTTAATGACAAAGCCACTCCCTGTGGTTGACCAAACGAGAAGGACGGTGTGTGTTGTGGTGTGTGTGTGTGTGTGTGTGGTGTGTGTGTGTGTGTGGTGTGTTGGTGTTGTGTGTGTGTGTGTGTGTGTGTGTGTGTGTGTGTGTGTGTGTGTGTGGTGTGTGTGTGGGTGTGTGTGTGTGTGTGTGTGTGTGTGTGTGTGTGTGCATTAATGTGTGTGTTCGCCTGCATGACGTGTGAGTGAATGTGTGCTGTGTGTGTGTGTGTGTGTGTGTGGTGTCTGTGTGTGCCTGCACCGCATGAGTGCGTGTGTGTGTGGGGGATCAGGTATTACTGCCACTGTGTACTCTCTGTTAAGGCCAAAACAGATTCTATGTTTGCTTCTGTTCTTTTGGTTAATTCTTCCAATGTGTCAAGTAATTTTATTTTTTTTGTTTTCTCAGATTTGGTTGGGTCAATTTGTTTTGCCTTGCTTAGGGACTCGTTCCTCCAGGTTCATCTCTCTGTTTAGGTGAAATGCTTTGTTTGGAAGGTTTGGGAATCGCTTCCTTTTAGGTGGTGGGTTGTAAATTTAAACACTTTTTTTCTGGATTTGATAACTACGCGGGATTGCTAAATTCTGCTCCGCTAATGCATTAATTTGGTGTTTACATGTCAGACAGGATTTTTTTTGCAG
>NW_019945795.1:54908-60984 GCF_002910315.2 Salvelinus sp. IW2-2015 | reverse complement strand
GGGGGAGATGGGTAGAGGGAGATGGGTAGATGGGAGATGGGTGAGTGGGTAGATGGGACATAGAAGAGGGAGAGGGGAAGATGGGGAGAGGGGAATGAGGAGGGAGATGGGTTAGAGGGGAATGGGATTAGAGGGGAGATGGGTAAGGGAGAGGGTAGAGGAGAGAGGGGAGATGGGTAGGGGGAGATGGGTATTAGAGGGAGAAAGAGAGATGGGTAGAGGGGAGAATGGGTAAGAGGGGAGAGGGTAGAGGGAGAGAGGGGAGAATGGTGAGTGGGAGATGGGTAGAGGGAGATGGGTAGAGGGGGGAATGGGTAGGAGGAGAGAGGAGGGGATGGGTTAGAGGGTAGATGGGAGAGGGTTTGATAAGACTTAAGCATGAAGAAGCGATAGGAATGAACAAGGATGAACTGCAGAGATAGCCTGCAAAGTTCTGTCATACTTCCAGGCTATGCCCAAACAGTTCGAACTTCTAATTTTAAAAAATTAATCTCTCCAGAAATAAGTCTCTCACTGTTTGCCGCCTGCTACCGACCCCCCTCAGCTCCCAGCTGTGCCCTGGACACCATCTGTGAATTGATCGCTCCCCATCTAGCTTCAGAGTTTGTTCTGTTAGGTGACCTAAACTGGATATGCTTAACACCCCGGCAGTCCTACAATCCAAGCTTGATGCCCTCAATCTCACACAAATCATCAAGGAACCCCCAGGTACAACCCTAAATCTCCGTAAACATGGGCACCCTGAATAGACATTATCCTGACCAACCTGCCTCCAAATACACCTCTGCTGTCTTCAATCAAGATCTCAGCGATCACTGCCTCATTGCCTGTATCCGCCACGGGTCCGCGGGTCAAACGACCACCCCTCATCACTGTCAAACGCTCCCTAAAACACTTCTGCGAGCAGGCTTTCTAATCGACCTGGCCCGGTACCCTGGAAGATATTGACTCATCCCGTCAGTTGAGGAATGCCTGGTCATTCTTTAAATGTTACTTTCCTCACCATATTAGACAGCATGCTCCGTTCAAAAAATGCAGAACCAAGAACAGATATAGCCCTTGGTTCACTCCAGACCTGACTGCCTCGACCAGCACAAAAACATCCTTGGCGAACTGCAATAGCATCGAAGAAGCCCCCGCTATAGCAACTGTTCAGGGAAGGCAGGAAACAATACACGCAGTCAGTCAGGAAAGCAAAGGCAGCTTTTTCAAGCAGAAATTCGCATCCTGAGCTCTAACTCCAAAAAGTTCTGGATACTGTAAAGTCCATGGAGAACAAGAGCACCTCCTCCCAGCTTCCCACTGCACTGAGGCTAGGTAACACGGTCACCACCGATAAATCCGTGATAATCGAAGACTTCAACAAGCATTTCTCAATGGCTGGCCATGCCTTCCTCCTGGCGACTCCACTTGCCACAAGCCCCGCCCCCCCGCTGCTACTCGCCCAAGCCTCCCCAGCTTCTCCTTTACCCAAATCCAGATAAGCAGATGTTCTGAAAGAGCTGGGAAAACCTGACCCATACAATCAGCTGGGCTTGACAATCTGGACCCCCTATTTTCTGAAACTGTCCGCCGCCTGTTTCGCACCCCCTATTACCAGCCTGTTCAACCTCTCCTTCGTATCATCTGAGATCCCCAAGGATTGGAAGCTGCCGCGGTCATCCCCTCTTCAAAGGGGAACACCCTGGACCCAAACTGTTACACCTATATCCATCCTGCCCTGCCTATCTAAGGTCTTCGAAAGCCAAGTCAACAAACAGAATCACTGACCATCTCGAATCCCACCGCACCTTCTCCGCTGTGCATCCGGTTTCCGAGCCGCGTCACGGGTGCACCTCAGTCACGCTCAAGGTACTAAACGGACATCATAACCGCCATCGTAAAAACATTACTGTGCAGCCGTCTCATCGACCTGGCCAAGGCTTTGACTCTGTCAATCACCATATTCTTATCGGCAAAGACTCAGTAGCCTCGGTTTTTCTAATGACTGCCTTGCCTGTTCACCAACTACTTGCAGACAGAGTTCAGTGTGTCAAATCGGAGGGCATGTTGTCCGGTCCTCTGGCAGTCTCTCATGGGGGTACCACAGGGTTCAATTTCTCGGCGGGCGACTCTGTTTCTCTGTATACATCAATGATGTTGCTCTTGCTGCGGGCGATTCCCTGATCCCCTCTACGCAGACGCACACCATTCTATATACTTCCGGCCCTTCCTTGGACACTGTGCTATCTAACCTCCAAACGAGCTTCAATGCCATACAACACTCCTTCCGTGGCCTCAACTGCTCTTAAACGCTAGTAAAACAATGCATGCTTTTCAACCGTTCGCTGCCTGCACCCGCACGCCCCGACTAGCATCACCACCCTCGACGGTTCCGACCTAGAATATGTGGACATCTATAAGTACCTAGGTGTCCTGGCTAGACTGCAAACTCTCCTTCCAGACTCATATCAAACATCTCCAATCCAAAATCAAATCAAGAATCGGCTTTCTATTCCGCAACAAAGCCTCCTTCACTCACGCCGCCGAACTTTACCCTTAGTAAAACTGAACTATCCTACCGATCCTCGACTTCGGCGATGTCATCTACAAAATAGCTTCCAACACTCTACTCAGCAAAACTGGATGCAGTTTATCACAGTGCCATTCGTTTTGTTACTAAAGCACCTTATACGACCCACCACTGCGACCTGTATGCCCTAGTCGGCTGGCCCTCGCTACATGTTCGTCGTCAGACCACTGGCTCCAGGTCATCTACAAGGCTATGCTAGTAAAAGTGCCGCCTTATCTCAGTTCATTGGTCACATGGCTACACCCACCCGCAGCACGCGCTCCAGCAGGTGTATCTCACTGATCATCCTAAAGCTAAAACCTCATTTGGACGCCTTTCCTTCCAGTTCTCTGCTGCCTGCGACTGGAACGAATTGCAAAATCTCTGAAGTTGGAGACTTTTATCTCCCTCAACAACTTTAAAAATCTGCTATCGAGCAGCTAACCGATCGCTGCAGCTTTACATAGTCCATCTGAAACTACCACCCAATTTACCTACCTCACCCCCCATACTGCTTTTATTTATTTACTTTTCTGCTCTTTTGCACACCAGTATCTCTTCTTGCACATGATCATCTGATGATTTATCACTCCAGTGTTAATCTTGCTAAATTGTAATTATTCGATTTATTGCCTACCTCATGCCTTTTGCACACATTGTATATAGATTCTCTTTTTTTCTACCATGTTTGACTTGTTTATTGTTTACTCCATGTGTAACTCTGTGTTGTCTGTTCACACTGCTATGCTTTATCTTGGCCAGGTCGCAGTTGCAAATGAGAACTGTTCTCAACTAGCCTACCTGGTTAAATAAAGGTGAAATAAATAAAATAAAAATAAAAAAAGGAAGCAGATCTGATGTCATTTTGTAGTTCCACAACACCCTGCTATGTCATAAGAGTGTGACTGTCTGTTTAGCAAACAATCATCCCCAATACCAACATTATAAGAAGGGTTGGTCGCTATAACTACTGCTGTAGTCTAACAGAACACATGTAGTCTAACAGGACCATCCTGTAGTCTAACAGAACCATCCTGTATTCTAACAGGACCATCCTGTAGTCTAACAGAACCATCCTGTAGCTAACAGAACCATCCTATAGTCTAACAGAACCATCCTATAGTCTAACAGAACCAATTGTAGTCTAACAGGACCATCCTGTAGTCTAACAGAACCATCCTATAGTCTAACAGAACCATATTGTAGTCTATCAGGACCAATTCCTGTAGTCTAACAGGACCATCCTGTAGTCTAACAGAGCCATTCCTATAGTCTAACAGGCCCGATCCTACTTGATGTAGTCTAACAGGACCATCCTGTAGTCTAACAGGACCACCTACTGCTGTAGTCTAACAGAACCATCCTTAGTCTAACAGGACCATCCTGTAGTTAACAGGACTATCCTACTGATTGTAGTCTAACAGGACCATCCTGTAGTCTAACAGAACCATCCTGTAGTCATAACAGAACCATCCTGTAGTCTAACAGGACCATCCCTAGTCTAACAGAACCATCCTGTAGTCTAAACAAGAACCATCCTGTTAGTAACTAAACAGGACCATCCTGTAGTCTAACAGAACCATTCTGTAGTCTAACAGGACCATCCTTGTAGTCTCAGACACAGACCATCCTGATAGTCTAACAGAACCATCCTGTAGTCTAACAGGACCATCCTGTAGTCTAACAGAACCAATCCTGTAGTTCTAACAGAACCATCCTGTAGTCTACAGGACCATCCTGTAGCTCTAACAGAACCATCCTGTAGTCTAAACAGGACCATCCTGTAGTCTAACAGAACCATCCTGTAGTCTAACAGGACCATCCTACTGCTGTAGTCTAACAGGACCATCCTGTAGTCTAACAGGACCATCCTACTGCTGTAGTCTAACAGAACCATCCTGTAGTCTAACAGGACCATCCTGTAGTCTAACAGGACTATCCTACTGCTGTAGTCTAACAGGACCATCCTGTAGTCTAACAGGACCATCCTACTGCTGTAGTCTAACAGAACCATCCTGTAGTCTAACAGAACCATCCTGAGGCACCATAACTAATTTAAGCAAAACCCACCCTCACATTTTCTCTCTCTCGCTTTTTCCCTGATGTTGGAGCTCAGGATGATTATGTTGACTGATTACTGGCAATATCGCAGGTCCCTGAAGCAAAACGTCTGCTCACTTGATTGACTAGGAATTCCCAGAAGACAWAAATTATTCAGGTCAGACCGGACGCTGAGGATAATAAACATTTAAAGTATTCACTTTGAAATTGGCAATATCTGTCTCATAGTGTACATGGAGAGCATAATTACTTTAATTAAGACACCCTGTGGAGTGTCTCTGGAATGCCGTGTGTGTGCGTGTGTGTGTGTGTGTGTGTGCGTGTGTGTGTGCGTGTGTTGGATTTTTCAAAGATAAATGCATCTATCATAACTAAATCTCTTCCATTATAAATGTTTTAAAAAATCAAGTGACAAGAGGGAAAATGCTGCCATTATTCCACCACACATAGGCTAATCACAATGACCTAAAACACACTCAAAGATAATATACTGTAAATCTAACGTCAGACTGAATGAGCSYCAACCTTGGTCACCGACGGTAGCCTGCCCTAGCGACGTGCTTTCCACTGTTCCAACGTCACCAGCGTACGGACGCACAGGAGAGCAGGAAACGATAGACAACAAGAAGTGACTCCTGTGCCGACCGGGAGAGGGACGGCTCCTGTCGAGCTGGACTACCAAAGAAAACTGGATTAAAAGCTTGCATTCGGACGGAAACCTGGTTTATTTGATACGTTGGTAACCCATGGACAAATTGGTCGTGGATACATGTTTATCAAGTGTGTTTTGAGCCCAATCCAAGGATTTTAAAGTTTCCGCGATCTCCTCTCTTGGATCTCACAGTTTTTGCCAGGCTGTGATGTGGTGACGCGGCTCGTCGACGGGAAGCTAAGCTAACGTTAGCTGGCAAAAGAAAATACACCAGAGAAAATGTGCTTTGGATATTTTAGTTTTCTTTTGACTTCGTCTTAATTTTTTTCATTTGACCCTTGAAGTTGGATTATAAACACTTTATATGCGTTGCCTGGTATTGTCCTGGACAGTAACATTTCACTTTTTAGTTGCAGTCTAATGAGCTATCGTAACCGGCTATAGTGCCTAGCTAGCTCTGGCCATTTGATTGCTAAGGTTAGTTAGCTATCTAGCTACATCTGTTTCCACTTTTGTTCCTTGTAAGGAGTGTTGCCTAGCTGGCTAACGACACTTTTTTTTCTTGAACAAAGTATACAAATGTTAATAGACCTCAGTAAAGACCAGCAAGGCTAAATGTTTCCTATCCACTGCAGTATAAGTGCCAGCAGGCTAATGTTCCATAACTATCCACTCACAGTAAGGCCAGCAGGCTAATGTTCTATACTCAGTAAGGCCAGCAGGCTAATGTTCCTGATCGACCCAGGACAGAGCGCCATGAGGACTAAGTCGTTCCTTATTGCAGCAGGAACTCAGTTACAGTGCCAGTCAGG